>NC_141327.1:6047500-6277500 GCF_037954235.1 Aulostomus chinensis | reverse complement strand
TTTTCAACATTTGGAAGGAGAAGCTGTAAGCTGGCTACTTCTTCTGCAGGAATTCCCAGGTTTTCAGATGTTACCCTGAACAGTGCCTATTGCCTTCACAGCCTGTTTTTATTTCTTGTTGCCATATGGGAGAACGGCTTTCTCCCATCTGATGCACACATGTCAAACAGTGACACTCACCACAAGGCCAGAAAGCTTGTCTGTGACAGTGACAGACTAACCATGGCAGCATGCAGCCATATTTACATCTTCACACAACATGTTCAGGGCTGTCAGGCTGCACATTTTTTTTCCTTGAACCTATACATAACACACAGCATGGCATTAAATATCAGGTGTCCTTCGAAAATTCATCTGAGTAAAAAAAAAATGACTCACAGAGGGTAAAAATAAAAGTGAGGCAAGTTCACTACTAAAAAAACAAACATGCTGTTGAATAATTCCATGACATTACTGCACAAGCAGCATGTTTTTTTTCACACCGAGAAAATATGGATAACACTGTTTACCCAGATATTTTAAGCCAAGGTAACTGTGTCCTAAATATTTGGTACCAGCCCTTGTCTTGTCAGGTTCACCCTGCACCCCCCAGCAGCCACATAGGTACACGTTTGGATAAGGCAGATCTCCCAAAAACACGACTTAAATGGTAGGAAATGAGACAGGGTCACTCATAGTTGAGGCCCATTGTAATATGAGCATGCACATGCACGCAGGCACAATGGAGCCACGCCATGATGCATGAATGGCACTTACTTTCCCATACAGTGTATGATTGGCTGGATCGCCTCTGATAAGGAAAACATTAGCTGCAAGTATCTGTGTTGCCTATTCGAAGTACAGGCCTGGTGTTTGAACAAGGTAATCCCTGTGTATATTCACACTGGCAGGGGGGGGGGGGGGGGAGACAGAGAGAGGGGGGGGGGAGAGAGAGAGAGAGAGACAGACAGAGAGACAGAGAGAGAGAGGAGAGGGAGAGAGAGAAACTTGAATGTCAGTCTCCCCTATAATCCTCGCCTCTGTCACGTCATCCCCACCCCAACCCGCTCAGCTTCTTGCTTCCCACCACCGTATAAACAGTTTTCTTCTCGTTTGTCCTTCGTTAATTCTTTACAGCCAGACTTTCCCTCCATATGGCCCTAAATGAAGGTGTCATGTGCAAGAATGTGAACATTTCACCATCAGGCACAACAGAAAACAAGTAGGCAGGTGGGATCAGGGGGTAACAGAAGGCCTCACATGAGTTAAGACATGCAGCTTTTCACAAGACATACAGGGAGTGCACACTAAAACATGCGCTCTGGCTGATTCCGGCAGGGTGCTGTGGTGTTTTGCAAGACCTTCCTTTCCTTCCCCATCTCTTGTACTGAAGCTACTCCATGAAATCGAGCATGGTTGAAAACTGACTCTTGTTTTTACAGTGTCTTACGGGAGAAAGGGGAGGGAGGGCGGCAAGGGAACACAGTAAGACAAAACTCAGAGTAGGACACACAGAGTTGGGAGTGTGTACGAGAACAAACTGAGAAGCTAATCTTCTATATGTTTACAGCTGAAGGACCCCCTGGTTCATTTCAGGGCCATGCAGTGGCACCAGCACATAGCCCTTGAGCATGGAACACATAGCCTCTATGACACCTTGAGAATTATCTTGATACACAACACCTTCACGACAACCAAAAAAAACAAGGGCAAAACACTGACGTCAAAATTGTAACTCTAGGAATGTTTTGATAAGGCTAATTGATAAAGTAAGGACTTTCCATCTGCAGTCAACCACAAGGAATAGAGTCAAGCTTAAAACAGACTACTGCGAATGTTTAATTTATTTAAAGTACTGAACTTGGTCATATATTTTCAAAACAGGTTTCACATTGAGTAAAATACAACTAAATCCCCCTTGAATGAGCATTTAATGTTTGAGAGAGGAATTGATTCATTGTAATGGTTATTTTTAAAAGTTTCTGGTGCAGCTGAACCACACTAGGTCCTACTTATTAAGTCTATCTAATATTTTGTTCAATCCATTTATATGAATTAAGTTGACAAAATATCAAGAACAACTCCCACTATAGGTCAGTACTGTCAACAACAGCACAAATTATAACCTCCGAAAT
This sequence comes from Aulostomus chinensis, assembly GCF_037954235.1. Taxonomy (NCBI): domain Eukaryota; kingdom Metazoa; phylum Chordata; class Actinopteri; order Syngnathiformes; family Aulostomidae; genus Aulostomus; species Aulostomus chinensis. The sequence goes on along the minus strand of NC_141327.1, from coordinate 6,275,386 downwards.
TCCAGTTAAAATAATAAACACATCTCTCAAACAGGTTTAATAAAAACTGAACATTATAATCTTTATGAAAGTGGACTTATTGCAGGGCTGTTGTATTATAGAGGAAAAATACCCATTTCACGCTGGAACTATGTCCTTATGATGGCCTCAAAGTGCTTCAAAAAGTGCCTCTTCATGCTTAGTCAGCTTGCCAAGAAATCATGCTAATGAACATCCCAGTGCCAAACTAAACCTGGATGCCCATGCCATGCAACAAAATGTCACACACACAGATTCTACACACAGTCCATTTGTGGGTTCAAAGACTGTAAAATGAGTCCCACATCAAGGGACAGTCACAAAGCAACGTGTTTTATGAGGCTCAGCTGGAGGAAACACCCCAGAGTGATGACAAGTGTTAGTCTGGCGATGACCACAAAGCTAATAAAGCTACGCTGGCTAACGTCACAGGAAAACCCTCACAAGTGGTCTGAGGGGACCTGCTATCCCACAATTTGAATGATGGCATAGAGGAGGCAGCGAGAGGTGGGTCACACCAGCAGAAATACAAGGTACATTCACTTCTATGTTTAAAAACACTTTCAACATGTCAGCTAGGAAGGCGTTACATACGCAGGATTAATGTTTCTTTTGTTTATCAAAGGAATGAGAGGAGCGAACCAACAACATTCCTGCCTTTTCATAAAAATGAGGATCTTGACAACTGAAAAAGATGCTGTGAAATTTAATTCCAGGCACCAACAGAGATCTACAAGGGCTGGAATGTTCTTGGTGCTCAGTCACTGTTTACATTTGAGTGTGAAAATATGTGTGGGGAAATGTAATATGTGGTCAACATATGTTCATGTCTGTGGTGCCATTAAAACATGTTCTTCTGAGGGCATATTTACTCCTCCAACACTTGAATCTCATACCCAGGCCACTGATAGCCAGCTGATGTCACAAAATTATCTTCTCAAAACCAAAGATTTCCCCAAAAAGCAAACATTTTACTTTTCAGCAGTACATTTCTTATTCACAGATGCTTTTGTGGCTCAGAAAACAAACAATCCATCAGATTTGGCATCAGCACCTCAGATTTGTCATTGTACATCCCTTCAGAGGAGCTCAACTTGTTTCATGACAGTAAACCTCAATAGACCGTAAAGCTTTGCAGCCACTTAACATGTCGTGTTTTGACCTAGAGGTCCAGTTGGAAGAAGCTGTCATGCTCCAACTATGCCATCACCCCTGGTGTCAACACTTACTATATTTATAAGTCACAGCTGAATGCAACAAGTAAACAGCACCCAAGAGATTTGGGGTAATGTAGTTTAATTGCTTAGTGAATTTAAGAGGAAAGGCATGTAAGTGCAAATTAACTGAAACTGGTAAAAATTGATCTTTGCTGTGATTGTATTGTGTCTGTAAATTCGATTAACCAAGCTGTACCAGAGCCGTCCCCCCTGCGAAAAAATTCTCACTGTCCTCATTCTGCATGTCCAAGCAAAAAAAAAACAACAACAACAAAAACAAAAAAAGACATTTCAAATACTGTTACAGTTTATGACATAATCATACAATGATGCCATGACAATGCCCGAAGTGAAGTTAAGTTATATTTTATTGTGATTTTTCTGTTGCACAAATTATCTGCTCTAATATGTAGGATTGTACATTTAGGTTGCATAATCCTGAGGCAGGAATCAACTTGAACACTATTTGTGTTTTTAAAGTCATTTTTGACGTTAACATCCAATGACATGACAGAAGAGAAAAAAATGTCTCGTAAAGTTTCATGTAGCTTGGCCTGTCGTGATAATTACTACACGGTACAATTCATTTTTTAATGGGCTCTAAAATTTTGCACACGCAGATAAATGCCAACTGCGTTTACATTCATGTTTGTTTACAAAATGTCACCACTGCCTCAGTGCGGTGCACACTGAACGATTGAGAAATAAATGGATTGTTTCATAGCCACTCCACTTACTGCAATTGAGTATTTTGGTTTTAAGCCGAACAAGAGACACAAACTCATTAACGCGAACGAAGAAGTATGTGGATTTTGTTAAATAAATGACGTGTCAATGCCACCAACTTTGAAGCTCACCTAAAAGACAACCATCATCCACTCCAGTGTAGCCAGCTGGTAACTAAAGTAGGAGACAGGAGACAACCAACTCCCAAACTCAGTTGCCAGCTCTTCAGTAACAAAAGTAGCTATTAGCAGTTCTAGAATTCACTGGATGAAGTTGTTAAGTAATTTACATGATAAGTCATTTGCATGTAGTGGCTGTTGCATGGTGGAGAAAGGATTAACATCCTCGGAGAGAGAAAAAAGTGAGTGAAAAAATACCCTAAATATGTTTAGACCAACAAATAAACTAATTAAATTAACTAGCAGCTTGGGTCAATTTAAATGATTATATTAATTCTGTACAATTTATTTTATGTAGATCTTATGATATTGGAGAGTTCCACATTAGAATTGTAATGTGTGACTGACTGTTAATAAGAATGAAAAGTTTGCAGCTCTTTGAAAATGTGCATTTTCTTTATTAAGCTACTATGCAAACAATGTCATAAAATTATCTTAAAATAAAATTGTTCATCACAATACATTCTCAGACAATTTGATGTGATCAAACTGTTACCATGACAGACCAACCAGTAGCAAAGCAGCTTGCTTCCAAATGAGGTACACCCCCTAACATTTATCCCAATTAAAAATAAAATGAAATATCCATAACAAAATCTTGTTGTCAATTTAATATGTTTAGTACAAAGTTATAAAATAGGCCAAGTTGAGTTATTAAAGAGATCTTGGAAACAAATGGAAAGGAGGCGAGAGTATATTTTTCAGCTGAATACATAACATAATTTTTCCGCTACAGACTTCACACCACCATCTGTTCTGCTATGACAGGGTGCTCTGCCAACTCAGGTGCTGCAACCAACTAGTGTAAACAGTGGAGTCTGCAGCACCAACCATGATAACACTGTTTCTAAATCATCTCAAGTGCCTTTCACTGCATTATGTACTAGCAGCTGAGGTCCCTGTAAATATAAGCTAATAAGAGCACAAATAACGATCAGTAATAAGCCTATATCAACAGATTACACCCTTAGATATATCAGATTCCACAATCTATACATTAAAAAGTACTTAACTGCACGAGCATCACACATTACTTTCACCAGCACCAACAGAGGTCAATTGAAGATGCACAATTGTCGGTTCAAAAAGCGCAGCTATTCTAATTTCAATAAGATGTACAAGTAATATTTCCCTTTATTCCAAAAATTTAAAAGAAAGCTTGTTAAGTACATCTAATAAGGCCTAGAGCTCAAGAGTGAACCTCAGGGGGGCCTAAGAGTACCTGTCTGTACCGGACATTCCAAGAAGCCCAGAAGGTGGTAGGGATCATTTTATTGGTCACTGGATTTTAACAGGGTTGTTACACAACAAAGCAAAAAAGGCAGCCTGAGTTCAAGGGCAAGAGTTGAGACAAAAGTGGAGGAATTCTGTCCAAGCAACATCATATCAGATAACATGCATACAGTTAGAGCAGAAACAGAGCAAATCTAAGTGCTAGCAGAGGCTATTAGAATGCCAAAGCAGGGTGCTGCGTAAAAATAATGCAAAATCTAAACATCCATCCATCCATTTTTTTCCGCTTATTCTTGTTAGGGTCGCGGGGGCTGGAGCCTATGCCAGCAGCTTTCGTGCGAGAGGCCTGGAGACCCTGGATGGATCGCCAATCCCTCGCAGGGCCAACACATATAGACAGACAACCATTCACACTCATACCTACGGTCAATTTAGAGTATCCAATCAGCCTAGTCCCCAATTGCATGTCTTTGGACTGTGGGAGGAAGCCGGAGTACCCAGAGAGAACTCATGCAGGCACAGGGAGAACATGCAAACTCCACACAGAAAGATCCCGTGCCCAAGCCGAGACTTGAACCCGGAACCTTCTTGCTGTGAGGCGACAGTGCTAACCACTGCAGAACCGTGCCAACAAAATCTAAACATGAAATCAATAAATCATGCTCTCAAACTGCTAAAACTTACTGTTGAATAAAGAAAGGAGAGGAACTCCGTACTTTAGGCCATGTTGCATTTTACATGATATTACAATATACTTGTACTGTTCAGCTGAAGTTGTGCCAAAGTAGGAGCTGTGGTGCACACTGATGAAATTTTTGAAGACTTTGTCACAAGATTTGACCATTGTCCAGGTACCCTTGGCAACTTAAATTGTCAAAAGCAACTAGCAACAAATCTGGAGACTTTTTCTGTGTCTGTGAGAATGTTTGGGTTCACAACAATACATTTTAGTGACAATGTGATGTAACAGCATGGTACTCTGTTCTCCAGTTCATGTCTTTATCAAGCATCAGAGGCCGCCCCACCCCAGTCAGAAAGCACTGTGCCGATCAGTCTCACTGCATAGCAGCACACCAGTCTATGCTATTTGAAAATAAACCATTCTGTTCAATGGCAGAAAAAGTTATTTTTTATGTTTTTAAAAAACAAGATCTGACAACAAACAACACATAAAGATCCAAAATACCGTGGTATTTTTTCCCCAAAGACTATTATACCATCAGAAAGTTCAAACTTATTCTAATGTACTCAGCATCCATGGAAGACTTGAAAAAAGCAAATAAAGTCATGCATTCATGAGGGAAAAAAATTATCTTCCTTCAAGGAATCCTAATCACCAAGTGACCCATTTTAAATTTATCCATAGAACATACTACACCCCACACTTATTACATAAAATGAGAGCCCTGCCTTCTCCTGACTAAGCTATGTAACCAGAACACCGTAGGTACATTCCTCCATCAGGTCTGGGAATGCCCTTGGGTTGTAGACGTTTGGAAGAAAATCTGCAGATTTCTATCTACCATCATATCCAAAGCAATTCTGTACTCTCCATTAGTTCTTATTGTCAATGACACCTCCAATTTTCAGCTCTCTTTCAAGGAGAGGCATTTTTTGCTGGCAGGCATTACAGCTGTGATAAGCCTCATAGCTTGTAGATGGAAGCCTCTCCACCTGCTATTGGTTCAGAGGGGGTTGCTAGACTTCATAGATATTACTCACGTGGAACGCAGGGCTGCTATAATGCACCAAGCTAGACCTAATAATACCAGTTGCTTGAACAAACTTATTGACATAATCAAAACTTTATAATAAGGTCTGCTGACACATCCGGGGTCCTTAGAGGATTGGGGGGGGGGGTTTGGATAGATTAGCATGGGGGCAGTGGGTGGTGTTGGGAATGGAGGGGTGGGGGGAGGTGGAAGGCCACGTGGAGAGGGGGTGGTGGGTGTGGAAGGTTTATGGATCGGGGTGTTGTTGTCGGGGGCAGCAGGCTTGGTTAGTACAGGGGGAGGGACCGGGGGTAAGGCGAGGGGAAGGAGGGGGTACATTATCTTTTACTTTCATTATATGCTGACCCAAGAGGATTTTCTGTCCAGGGTGAGAATGTACTTTGCTGCATTTATAATTTTGTTTCTCTGTATTATAATCATTATCACCCTGTAAACTACTGCTCTCCTCAGCTCCTCTACTGTCAATATCAAAAAACTGAGAATAAAAAAATTGATCACAAAAAAAATTAGGAAAACATTTCGCGAAATCAGGTGAGACATAGGGTAATTTTCTCTAAGACTTCTACACAGACTTCCACATTCCCGCACTCGTTTCATATTTCAGCTTCTTTTATAGAGTTTTTGTTTCAAAGCTGTGTGTGGTCACACGTCATACAGCAGATTTGAAAACAAAACAAACATACCGGAAATTAAAAAAAAAAATTTTTGAAAACAGACAAAAGCAACTGTGTTGAATAGGCATGACTTGTTCAATTCAGCTGCACATTCATGATTGCACTTCTGTATACAATCAGGCAAAACTGTATTTGCTTTACAGAAAATAACAATTGGTTGAACCTTTACTTCCACACACACTGATCTGCAGCTATGCCGAAAGTGTTCCTATCCACATTCTTGCTAACATGTCCAACACATTATATTATGTTCTAATGGGAAATCCTACATTAATTTCCTCAGGGAGAACCTCCTATTGTAAAAATCGCCTGATGTAGCTGTAGTAACTAATAATGTTGTAAATGTTGTGGTTTTCTTTCTACGTGATGTGCAAAACTTGTGTGTGCAAAACATACAGGGTTGGGACCAGTGTCATCTCAAAACACCAAACCACTTCCCTAGGCGAGTCTTTCAACTATGACTGAGTGGCCACACCCTGTCATGACACCTCTCATTTAGGCCACCCAGTTTCACATGTCTCAACGTTTTTAAACAGACACAGTAGTCATGGGACAAGATCACTGTTTCATAAAACAGAAACAAGAGGCTACTGAATAGCTGTGGGGACCTGCTGGCTGACAGAACACACAAAGGCGCCTTCCTCCATGTACCAATAATAATAATAATAACAATTAGGGATGCACAATATTGGACTTTTGGCTGATATCCAATATGCTGATATTTTACAACTCATTTTGCCGATAACCAATACTGATATTTCTCCACCCCCCCCCCCCACACACCTAATTGCAGAGATCATCTAGTTTTTGTAGTGAAATTAACATACTGAATTATTCTGCAAACTCTTCATCATGTTGGACGCACATAAGACAAAACTGAAAATGATGTAACATCAGTCATCATTCCATGAGCCTTCAAAAGCAATTGCGATTGCAGCAGCAGTGTGAGATCCTTCACACTCTTGTGCATGAAGGACAGCCTTTTTAGGTTCAACGTTTTTGTCTATCCACTCTGCCGTAAGGCTCAGCATGCTAACAGGGCTAATACTTGATATCCAAATGTCTGATGTTAAACTCACTCACGAGACATCGGCAGTGACCTTCTCGACATTGCTAAACATGACTGCTTGCAACTCCAGCAAGGCTACATAAGAAAATACCTCCGACTGGGGGCTGTGTAGCAAGGCTCAATGTGATCCAAAAATCTGCAGAATCCATCGTCTTCAACAAATGAAAATGGCTGGTTGTCCAGAGCAATACACTCCACAGTTCCTCAGTGATGCCTTCTGCCCTTGGGTGGTTGCAGCTGTATTTCCTGGCTTCACCCAAGGATTGGAGAAGAGACTGCTGGTGAGTTTTTTTTTTTGTCACTACCAGTGATCTGTTGTTTCTCATTTTCCTTCTTTACTGCAATAAACTTGTCGTGATTGTTGGGATGATGGTTTCTTGAGATGGATAATTAAGTCTGTAGTGTTGAAAGACTCACTATTGGCTCCTCCTCACATCACCGACACAGAGCAATCATTGCAAATAGCAGTTTTGACATCTGTTTCCAACACTTTAAAAGAACTTCCACAACGCTGACATTTTGGCTCCTCTCTCTCCTCTGCTGCAGGAAGACCCACGTGACTGCACTTCGAGCAACATTCTCATGCCAGGAACATGACATCGAATGTGGGGGGTTGATCAAGAAAGTAAAGTCTGTTATTCATTGGTTAACTATATCGGCGGATATCGGTGGAATGGCCGATGTCCGATACTTAATTTTAAAGCCAATATCAGCAGATACCGATAACATACTGATAATATTGTGCATCCCTCATAATAACACAAGTAAATTATTCAAATTTTCGATATTAGTGTGTTTAAGATGTGGAATGAACCCAGTGATTGTACAATACAAATCGAAAATAATATTTTCCTGCAAATCCCCTTCACCTGTGAACAGACATCATCCTCAAATCTGAAAGCAAGGTTATCTTAACACCCTTCCACTTCTTCTTGTACTAAGAAGAGTTTTGAAACAGGAGAACTTCATCCACCTTACTTGTATGTTATAGTAGTTTTCACAAAGCTACTCGATTTCTGCAGCCTCACATATAAGCTGAAAAAAGTAAGCAACATTTACAGTTTCACTGTGGTTGAGTGAATATATAAATAAAAATGCAAGTTAAGACTACAGCCTAATATTGCTCCAACAAATGCTGAAGACCAAACACAAGGCCGTCTTTATGCCCAAAGCCGGATGTTAATTTAAATAATTTATTTCACAGGTATTTGTGTGTGGTTTTCATAAACACAAATTGCTTGTGTCCCCCTGCTCTGTGTCATCGTGCCAACTGTTGAGTTTTTCCTGATTGGATAGATTTTTGATAAACTAGTATTCTGACAATTCAACTTGAACTACAATTGCTCTTTCCTGAAAATGGCGGTAGGCCTGTTTAGATTGATGATGAAGCCCTACTTCATGGCAACTTAATTGTTTCTGAAATGTATTGTCTCCACATCGCCATCTGATCATTTTCCATAAGTTTCAAACAAAACAAGCTAATATAAGATCCAAAATATACCAGTATACACAATAATAGCAGCGCCTATCGACAGATCATGAAAAATTTTACTTTTTCAAATCAACATAGATTACATTTGTTTGTCAGCATGCACAGCACTTGTTTTCATCTAAATATAAGATGAACATCTGTAAATACCCGCTATTTGTCAGATCAACTGTAAAATATAGGTTAAAAAAAAGAATCTAATATTAGGCATCCTGATGATATCCTACTAAACTGGTCTGAGTGAGGAATGAAATGATGTCTTGATGCATTTCTCAGGGAGTTATTTGTTGCTTTATCTCATGTTAGAATATTCTAATTGTTAAATAATTAACAGCATTTATGATATCTTCTGAGGCTTTTTATCAAACTTGGAAGTTTGCCAAAATTGACTGGATGTGTTGTAGCTTTACCATGAAAGTTTCCCACCACCTGCCACTGGTGAGCATTTGCACTAATATCTGTTTCGAGAGCCCGTCCACAGCATCTCATAGAACTACAGAATTGACTTCATGTCTTGCACATTAGGACACATTAGCAGGGCACACTCTATCTGATTGGGGACGGACACAGCTCCTGCAGCAGAGAGACTTCCTCCGCATATACCTCTGGTGGATACATATTTCTGTATGGATTTTGAGCATGTGAAGGTGGAATTTGCTTTTGCAACAGGACAGCAGTCAAGCTGACAAGCTGACATGTCTGTGACCTTCTCTCTTTGACAGCTCTACCACCCTCTCTGGACACTAACACTCCAGCTACACCTCCACCAATTGCCCTATGCTAAAGAATGTACCGGTAATCAAATATCTTGAATCTGCACCTAGAGCAGAAACTGCCCAAAATCTTAAAGGGGTTCCTCCTTGGCCCATGCTCCACCATGCTTGACATATCATGCTTACAGACTAACAAATACACAAATGCCAATTCAAAAACAGACTCCTCATGGAATTAACTGTTCTGTGGTGAACCTCAAAGTGATAAATTGAGAGCCATTAGCTGTTTAAATCAGTGTGCTAATTAAAACTGAATGGTATAGCAGAGAGAAATATACAACCCACACTGTATTTTTTAGTTTGAGTAGAACAACCTCCACTACCCCATCGCCCTTAAGCACAAACTGTCTTTAGTGCTGAATATAGCTATTTTATTGTCAATTGACTGCTTAAAGCTAACTTCACCTAAAAAGAACATTCTGCCTTTCAAGTACTCACAAACAAGTGTCTTTCGCTCACAAAGACAGTTTTTCCCTCTTGCATTACATCTTTGTGACCCCCAAGTGCAGAAAAAGACTGACAGCTGGCAACAGCAAAACTGTCCAAAAATATCAGTTTGTGAATGGTCAAGTGCATCGTCCAGTATAATCCATGTCCCCTTTTTCCAGCCGTATGCTCAGTGATCCACAAACACTTTGGTTTGAAACACAATATGACACATCTGGTTTGGTGCTAACTGGAACTGGAATACCAGTGAAGCCACAGGGAGATTTTTTGGGGGGGGGGGGGGGGGTGCTGGTTGCTGCGAAGTTCTCGCATCCCCTCCAATCAATTCAAATCTGTCATCAGCTATAATTCCCGCCACCTATGTTTCAGTGTTTGCACGTACGTGATTGTATTGTGCCCTTCTCTGTCTGTTTTGTGATCAAGGTCACAGGTCAAAGCGCATTTTCTACATTGGGCGAGAGGCGGGGTTCATCCTGGATGGGTTGCCAGTCCATCACAGAGCCATCAGGAGCAATTAGGCATTCAGTATCTTGCTCAGTGATAGTTTGACAGGGTCACCAGGGGGGATGTGAGGATCGAACCAGAGAACCTTCAGTTGCTACATGGCCCCTCTACCTCTGAGCCACGCCGCCCTTGACTGGATTCAACATGCAATTTGTGTGGGGACTTCCTGTCCAGCTCGGTCTGCTCAGCACCTCCCGCCAATGCTGCATATTCCTTGTGGAGCGAAGCGTTGGGCTGCTTCCAAAACCAAAACCTTGTCAAGCATTGTCCAGTCAGACTATTGTTTGTTGCTGAGATAACACCCCAATCCCATTATTATTTATAATAATATGTCAGATTTTATTTTGCAATGATATATGTTCATTCTCAACCACTGGAGTGGGTAGCCCCCCTCCATTTCGTGAGGAGGTGAAGCACTTGGAGTGGGGATGCTGTGGCCCCCTCAGCACCCCTACTTCCCTATGAACACCAGACAAATTTTTTAGAACAATTTTGCTTTTGTTTGTTGTAAGTGACCATAAGGGGTCATGAGCTTTAAGCTAAATATGCATGAAAGGCTTTTTTCTGCATGCTAGACTTACAAAGCAGTGACACAACAGTGAAAAACATCTACATACACTCCAAATTTCTGACTACCTGAAAGGCAAAACATGGTGATGTATCACAGTGGCTAACCAACCAATGTCCACATCATACTCTGACTTGACAGGGTTTTTTTTTATACTACCAATGTGATATATAAATTTTCAAAAAGTAATAGTCCTATTGATCAAGTACAACATGTTTCAATGAAAATCTAAAAACTGTCATTAGATAGTCAACATGTCTCTCTTTATTTATAACCCACCATGTAGCACCGATGGTCTTTCAGGGTTTCCTGTAATAAAGGACTGGAGAGGCACTGACAGATATAGAGCCTGTAGGGTAATAAGTAACACTCATGACAATGCAAAGCACCATTTAAGGGCAGGTGAAGGGAAGCCTGGTGTCTCGTCGGGAGAATGCTGCTAGGAAATGGACTCGCTGCTCCTGCAAATGATCCATTTCACAGCAGCAGCAATGGCTTTTGGTCTTCAACTGAAACGCAGTGTGAATATAAAACAAAGCACGAGCAGGGGAAGGTCTCTGCATGCATGCGCACACTCGAGCGCGACCCCCAGAGCCATGCAGGCTGCGCACCGTCCAATAACATTGATCAACTTGCACAATACCCTCCTGTCTGCCGAGGGGAACAAACCAGTGGAAATAAGCACTAACGCACTTCTTCCCTCCTCTGGCTGCTGATACAATGCTGCACACCCACCCTGCGCTCACTAAGGCAGCCCCTCGGCTCTGCCATCTCCTGGAAACAGATGCATCCTCGCCTCCAGTTGAGCTGCTGCACACCCCTGGCCCACTCGGCCCTCCACCATGACAGCATCACGTTCATCTCCGGAGCTCCCTACCGGCATTGCAGTGGCATATTTTGCGTCAAATCATAACACCATTCCCTTTTAATTGGGCTTTTAAAAGACAAAACCACCATGACCAGAGGCTGGATCGCTGCGTAGCTACACACTCAGCAACAAGACGCACATCAATACCAATCAATATCACGTCTATTTTAAATATTCAGAAAATATTGGTGCTAGTGCGAAAAAAAAATGTTCGGCAGCTACTAATGCGACGCTGCCGTGTACGCGCCGAGCTGCAAACACTCCCTGCGTTGTTCACCCCCAGCCAGCCAGCCAGCAGGGCCTTAACCTGCCCGGTTAATGTGTGTGTGTCACTGGTGTCCAAACAGCTGGTTCCAGCGGAAAATGTTGGATGTTTGCCCGGAGACAAAGCTCGGGGCAGGGATGGAAGACAAAAGCCTCGTTCCCCTGCCTAACAGGAGAGCCGGGAGCTCGGGCGAGTTCGTGGCCGTGTCGCGGAGGTGGCAGGAAAAAAAAAACACATTTCATTTAATGAGTTCACAACATTCAGGCGGTTCTTACCTTCTCTCGCCTTCAGGAGAACCGTGTTGGCCACGATATTTTCAATCTCCATTGTCAGAATGTGATTCCCGAGCAGTCGCGATACATTTCACTCAGCGGAAAAAGACGATTTTTTTTTCTTGATCAAACGCGCCGACGGCGGTGGGGTTGCTGCACGCGCGCTGGGAGACCGTGGTACTGGCGCATAGTAGGTCTTTAATGATGGTGGCCACTTCTCTCCATTGCAAGATGTTTTATCAAAGCCTACCTACGGAGAGGATGATTACGACGGGGCTTGTTAGCATTCACAGCCTGCCTCCCTCCCTCCCTTCCTTCCCTCCCTCTCTCTCTGCCTGCCTTCCTTCCTGCTTCAGCTCCCTCCTCCTCTGTACAACTAAGCAGCAAGAGTAGGAGGGATCAATTTACAACCACTGCAGCCACACACACACACACAAACACACACACACACAAGTGCATTGACACTGTTTGTCCATGCACTCTCCCGGAATCATGGCATTTATTGTGTGACAGCTTGTCAATTTAACCTTGATTTGTATTGTTACGTCCAGGTTTCCATTGATTTTTTGGAGTTACCGTTACCTCTGCATGGGCTTCACCTAGAAGGATTCAAATGAAATGAATGACGATCCATACGACTATGATGAGGCCACATAAAAACGATATTATCACAATCCATCTGTTTCTGCCATAAATGACATATTGTATTCCTTTTCGTCTATGAGGAGCCTACATCTCAGTATCAGTGTGACTGAAGAAGAAAAAGTACCATTTAAAAGGCAAAATACCAAAATTACATAATAATTTTCTTCAGTTCATTTTGATTGAATTTGACAACTGCAGTCAAATATTTTACAGCAAAGTGCACAATATTAGCTTAGGGCCTCTTTAAATTGTATTCATATGTACTAAACCAGAGGCTCTCACTCTGAGGGTGAGGATGCCCACAGTGACATCATTAATCGAGTCATATTGAGTGTGTGACAGTCAAAGTGACAATAAAACTAAATTATGGGGCTACACTGTTGAATTTTTACATTAAAAGGGCCTCTTCTCAGTGATATTAAAAGGTATTTCTGTTCTTCTTCTTTTAGACCTACAAGTATACACATTGATCGTGATAATACAGGCATTCGAATAAATATGAGATGCTTAAGCCAGAATGGAATTTAGTATTCTGTGTCTGGAGAAAAAAGTGCAAAGAGAAATTTAAACAAACGGGGGAACAGGTTTAAATAAAAAAAATATTCATAATTAGTGTTATACTTATTGCAAGAAGACATAATACGGTTCTGATACTTTGTTCCACCCTGAAACCCAATGGAGTTTACACATGTTTATAATGGTTTCCTCAGGTGCAGTCTCCTCAGTCAAACACACAGCCCCCCCCCCCCCCCGAAACATGAAGAAAAGGGAATGGTTTCATTTATGCAGTCAGCCTCTTTTTGTACAAATCTTGAAACATTACAGCTCCAGTACTTCCTGTTGTCCAGCTGTTTCTAGCACTGCCTGGCTAATGTAGCCTCCAGCCCTACAGAGGCCTAATACAGACATGTCATTGTGTGGACAATGGTGTGATGGACGTGTGTGAGGCTTTTAAGTGATTACATTATTTTAAGTCTGGGTCACGGAGGCTGCCATGAAGAAAAGAGAAAACCACTTGTTTTCTTCTTCCACCATCTCTCTGGGCTTTCTAATCAAGTGCAAATCAACAGAAACCACAATGCTTTGAGCACAGTTCTGTGCCTGTAAAAACAGAGGTGAAGCAGGAGAACTCTTATGATGGTACTGAAGTGTAACACTTGTCTCTACTACAGTTAAATGATCCACATGAACACTGTCACTCACCAATAAACCCATTTTGCATGTGTGTGTGTGTGTGTGTGTGTGTGTGTGTGTGTGTGTGTTTGTGTTTGTTGTCACGCCATCAAAGAACATTATCATTATATTATTTATGAGAGAAATATGGCACTGCTTTGGATTGTCCACCGAGATAATTACATCATTATTTATTGTTAAAAACAATGTTCATTGAAAAATCTTGTCATTTTAAAAGTCACACACATGTACAGATTATGTGTCCTGTGTCACTGAAAAGTCAGTTCTCACTGTGACTGCGGACGGCGCACTGGATCCCTTCAGCAGATGAAAATGTAATATAAAGGCTTGTGTATTGGAACATCCATCCTTAGGGAACATCCATCCATCCATCCTGTTAAGGTCACAGGGGGGCTGGAGCCTATCCGAGCAGCTTTTGGGCATGAGGTGGTGTACACCCTGGACGGGTCGCAAGTCCGTCACAACACTTATAGACGGACAACCATTCACACCCACAGCCACGCCTACGGTCAATTTAGAGTATCAATTAGCCTCGGCCCCTCTCGCATGTCTTCAGCCTGTGTGGGTGAGAGAACTCACACAGGCACAGGAAGAACATGCAAACTCCACACAGAAAGATCCCGTGCCCGAGCCGGAACTTGAACCCAGAATCTCTCGCTGTGAGGCAACAGTGCTGACCACTGCACCACCATGCTGCCCAAGTTAGGGAACAATAAACTACAAAGAAGTTTGAGTTAAAACCTTTAAAATCTTTGATGTACGTGAATGGGTTTGAATTTCATGAATGTGACAACAAAGTGTAGTGAGTTGGGATCAAATATATGACGCGTCAAATGGTTCACCAAAGGTTATTCTTTGTTTTTAAGGTAAGCGTATATGCACAAGATGGTATAGATGCTATAACCCAAAATAATCCTGACATCCATAAAAAAAGCTGTCGGTTTCTGTATGAGCTGGATTCTGATGTTCTCAAATGTTCTCAACATTATTAGTTGTAAGTAACACACAGTAAGTGTGTTGTGTCTTTAATAACAACGGTCAGACTTGACTGACAGGCTCATGGATGGTAAATATAGATTAAATACTTCCATCTAGTGGTGATAATGCAAAAATACAAAAACGTGAAAATGGAGTCAGACCGTGTAAAATTAGGGAAGAGCATGAGACGTTGTATGGGTGATGAATATACTGTTTGTCCATGTCCATGTCCATGTATGTGTGTTCATGTTCAGTTCTCAGGTCAGTCAAGTACAGTGGTGCAATAATTAAACTGAATCAACAAACAGAGTTTGTGTTGTTCTGAGCAAGTTACTATTACCGGATGCCAATTTGAATACTTTACTTCAATGTAGTGCCAAGGGTGAAAACATATAACATAGGAAAAGATGTTATAGGATGAATCCAAACAATCACAATGGTGACCCTGCAAAAATGATGAGTAAGAAGAGCAGATGAATAATGACCGAGAGGAAGGGGGCTCTTTTAACACTTCATCCCTCTATCTGATGAGTAATGAGTATTTTATATGTTCTGTCTACAGAAAATGCTAAGTGATTATGAGCAGAAAGAAATCACAAATGCAAAGCTCAAAATGTCTGAAAAACCCTGAATTACATAAATGTAGAAATTACAGAAACTTGAAAATTTGAAAATAGAAATTGAAATAAACTACTATTTTCTTAGAAGGAAAACAAGTTCTTTAATATTTTGCAAGGTATAGGGACTTTTCTGTTATTTCTCACATTTCCCTCCATTTTATTTTGTTGTCTAATTCCTCATCTATTTTTAGATCAGATTCCGCATCTTATCAAGGTTCCCTCCTGTGTGAGTGATTACCCGCCATGCTCCAATATGTTTCACCTGTGTTGTTTGCTCAACCTGTGTCTCTTTCCCGTGTATTTTCCCCGATCGTGTATTTCCAGCACAAAATAAAATTCCCAGGTCACTGATGACCCTCCTGCTTTTAAGAATGTCCACCCAGATAACTGCTGTTCTGATATCAAAATTTCAACCTGGCAGCTTTGCCCCTGTTTGGAGGCAGTAATGCAGGCATGAAACCTACGAGCTTCATTAAATCCAAAGAAGCTCCTGTTCCTGTCACTGTTATGCAGACGATATGCAGCTGTATTTATCTGTGCATCCACATGAAACAAATCAGCTGACTAAACTGGAGGCCTGTCTGAAGGGCATAAATATTTTAAAATCCATGTTTTTATGTCCTTTAGTCCTTTTATGAAACTCTGATAAAACACCTTAGAAACACCCTATCTAATGAGATAGGTTCCCTGAATGGCATCGCCCTGGCCCCCAGCACGACCGTAAGGAACCTAGGAGTTCTCTTCGATCTGGATCTGTCCTTTCACCCCCACATTAAACAAAACTCCAGGATTGCCTTCTTTAATTATTGCTAAGATCAGACACATCCTGTCTCAAAAGGATGCAGAAAAAAGTCCATGCTTTTGTCACTTCCAGGCTGGATTACTGCAGTTCCCTCCTATCAGGCTGCACCAATTAGTCCCTAAAGACTCTCCAGCCGGTCCAAAATGTTGCTGCCCAAATGTTGACGAGAACTAGTAGAAGAGACCATGTCTCTCCTGTACTGGCTTCTCTGCATCGGCTCCCTGTCAAATTTAGAATAGAATTTAAAATTCTGCTTCTAACATACAAAGTCCTCAACCATCAGGCTCCTTCATATTTGACAGAGCTCATAGTCCCCTATTATCCAGCCAGAACCCTTCACTCCCAGGATGCAGGGTTACTGGTGGTTCCTAAGGTTTCAAAAAGTAGAATGGGAGCCAGAGCCTTCAGCTATCAGGCTCTGCTCCTGTGGAACCGTCTCCCAGTTTCAGTCTGGGATGCAGACACCCTCTCTAAGTTTAAGAGCAGATTAAGACCTTCCTTTTTGATAAAGTTTTTGATAAGTGAGGTCTGGCTTAGGCTGGCACTTAGATATCCTGCTATAGGCTTAGACTGCCTGGGACTTCCCATGGTGCACTGGGCCTCTCTCTCCTGCTCTCTCCTGCTCTCTCCTCCTCTCTGTCCTCCTGTATGTGCCATACATAAATCATACCCATATGTGTTACTAACTCGTCTTCTTCTCCGGAGCCTTCAGGCTCCCCACATCCCAGATCCCAGGTGCTGCTGGAAGAGGCTGCAGACCTGAAGAGGCTCAAGCTGCCACCCGTAGCTCCACCTGCTCACGTCCCCGTCTGTCCATCAGTCTCTTCCAGTTATCGCTCTCTTTATCTCTGTCGCTCTCTTTCCTTCTGCATAAATGTCTTCCTCCATTATCTTTCTTTGTCTCTGCCCTGCTCTCCTGCTCTCTTTCCCCCTAGCCGGTCAAAGCAGAAGGCCGTCCCCATTGAGCCTGGATCTGCTCGAAGTTCCTGCCTGTTAAAAGGAAGGTTTTTGTCGCCACTGTTGCAGGATGTGCTTGCTGATGGAGAATTGTTGGGTGTAGATTCATTGAAGGAGTGTGGTACTAGACCTGCTCTACTTGTAAGTGTCATGAGATAACTTTTGTCATGATTCGGTGCTATACAAATAAAACTGACTTGAGTTGACCCCTATAATGATATTTTGAAGTAGGAGGTCCCAGTATACAGATGTTTTCAACAGATCAAAAAAAAAAAAAAGTACAGCCCCATCATGCTTTAAAAACAACGTAAACCAGCTAGTTAGGCTCAGTTTCATCTAGTGCATATCTGGCACATTTTCAATTTAAGGTCATACACAGGGTCCATTTTTCCAAATTGAGACTTTCTAAAATTTACCCAGAGGAAGAGGACAAATGCATTCGTTATTCTGACTCACAGTGTCACATGTTTTTCATTTCCCCATGGTTACATATTTATTGGTCCAGTTATTTTTATATAATGTCTACCATAAGGAGTATTGATATACAACCATTTGCAATTATTGCTGTATTTGGCACTGCTGCCTGATCAGGCTAATTAAACTCAGCTCAGAGAGATATCATTAATTTTGCCTCTTTAATAACCCAATGCCACTTTCTCCAACAGTGGAAGTCTCCTCACCCTCAACCTCTGTGTCACAGCGGTTTAAGGACTTAATGTTTTTTCTCAAACTTGAGAATATCAAATATAAAATGAGAGGTGGTGCTAAGTTTGTCTGCAAATGGCAGCAAACCCTTCATTTCGTATCTTAAGGATTTGCAGGTTCTGCCAGACCGAGTGCTGTTTTGTCATCCAATGTTTATGTGAACTGTAACTGAGCCAGGTGGGTTGTTTGCATGTTTTTCCCTCTTCTTTCAATATTAATAGGTATTGTCATTGAAACTTCTTCCATTGTAAGTCTGTCACCGTCGTTATATACATTTTCCAACAGAGAAACTTTAGCTAAACAATATATACTAGACTCATCAAAGGAGCTGAATGTGCAATTCCAGAACCTGAATACCCTAAGTCATACATGATGTCTATAATTACACAACCACAATGATTGAAAAATGTAAAAACCCTGAAAAAGGTAGTAAATTGGTAAATCATGGGTTAATTCAGCCCCATTCTAGGAGGCTGTACCTGCCCACTGATGGTTTAAAGGGTGCTACCCTCATGCCAAATTTGTTTTGAGTAGACTCCGCTCTGATCACTCGCTGGATAATTCCACTCCTTTGTAGGTATGTTGTGAATTATAAACAGAAGAATTAATGTAATTGCAGTTACATGTAAAGTTATGTAACCATTGGTTTTACCAAGTGCGGCTACTATTGAGTGTTTATTGTGAATTCAAATACATGCTATTATATCTTACATCCTATCTTGTATTTGTTGAACATGTTTAAATGCATTTTAATGAGTTTACCTGCCACAAACAGTTTTTGCGATAAAAAAACACAAAAACAAAAAAGATGAGATACTGAGTAAAGATAAGAGGAAATGTTGTTGAGGCATGCATGAGGGTGTGGTCCCCTCCAGTGGTGAAAGAAGTACACAAATATGTCCTTTTCATAAACAATTGGATTTGATATAAATGAAGTTGAGCGAGACGTCAAATATTAGCACAAAGTCCCCTAAAATATAGATATGCAAGTACAAGAAACCTCAACTCTGTACTTAAGTATAACATTTGAATAAAAATACTGATACTTTCCACCACTGGTCCTAGGTTTGTCTTTATTCTGGGCCCACAGGGAAGTAATAAATGGGGAACACAACTCTTTATAAACTCAAGACACTTATTTGTTGTTACGTCATGCAAAAACTAAATTTTGAGTAATATTTGGGAGGACCAGGCCAGAAACATAGTCTGTTGATCACATCAAATACTTAACAGCCTTCCTCCCCAGTTGAACATCGTCAATCCTATCAAGCTGTCTACTGTTCGTCTGTCACATGTGGTGTTGAAGGCAGCATTTTTTTATATATTGACATATAATTGTGGTATTTGCAGCTACCAGATCTGAAGCAAGAAAAAATTCTGAAGAAGGTTTCGGTTTTTACATCATACCAGGCTATACTGTGCATAATAATAGAAGAAATTCATAGATGGGGGGCACTGTTGTGCAGTGGCTGGCACTGTTTCCTCAGAGTAAAAACATTCCGGGTTCAAGTCTCAGCTCGATCACGCGGTCCTTCTGTGTGGAGTTCGCATATGTCATCACAGTAACTCAGTTGTTCAATCAGATTCAAGCTGCTGAATGCTATTAGTTAGCATTGCTTAGGTTTACGTCATTAAACTTTTAGGCTGATTATGGAAAACGAGATCCTTTATGTCAACAAGACTAATATCTAGTTTCAGTGTTTAGGATGTTATTATGGATGGCATGTTGATGCAGTGGTCAGCACTGCCGCCTCACAGCAAGAAGTTTCCAAGTTCGAGCCCCGGCTTGAGCAATGGATCTTTCTGTGTGGAGTCTGCATGTTCTCCCTGTGCCTGCGTGGGTTCTCTGGGTACTCCAGCTTCCTGCCACAGTTCAAAGACATGCAAATGGAGTCTAGGCTAATTGATACTCTAAATTGAACATGGCTGTGTGTGAATGGCTGTCTGTCTATCTGTGTTGGCCCTGTGATTGACTGGCAACTCATCAAGGGTGAACCACGCCTTTCGCACAAAGGCTGCTGGGATAGGCTCCAGCCCCCACCACGCAACCCTTAACAGGATAAGCAGAAGAAAATGGATGGATGATGGATGGATGGATGGATGGATGGATGGATGGATGGATGGATGGATGGATGGAAGGAGGATGTTATTTCCAAAATTCTGAATATGTTTTATTAACACATAATACATCCGTTATGAGTGCTTTATCACGTATTGATAAATGATTATTGACCCTTAATATAAAGTGCTATTGTTGAGCATTGAAGATTTTGGATGCTTGTGGAAGAACACTTTTATTCAAAGAAAATAAAAGCCTCTTATCAAACACTAAGCTAACATTCAGTGTAAATATGCAGGCATTGTCAGTAAATTTGTTTTTCTCTTTTTATAGACTCTTCTAACTGAGCCACCATGTCTGAATACAAGCTAGAGGTAACAACAGGGGATATACATTATGCAGGAACACTGGATTACATATATGTCACCTTATTTGGAACTAAAGGACACAGTGAGCGGACGACGTTGGACAACTATGGCATTGACTTTACACCTGGGAAAGTAAGTTGAACAATGGAGATGAGAGCCTCACAAAGGAAATTTAGTTGTTTTTTTTTTCAAGCATGAGGGCTGAACCATTTGAAAACTAGAAATACCACATTCCTCCCACAAAATGTACCTGTAAGAGTGACCTTGACCTTTGACCTCCAAAATCTTTTCACTTATTCCTTCAGTCCTAGTTGTTCCAGAGATATCATGTTTTTAAAAAAAAAAGATGATAGTGCTGACAGAAAACTCTAAAACGTAAAGGCATGAAAATACGTGATTATTCTGACTGATATTGGAATTGGGAAATCATTCTCGATCTGAGCGGGAATTATATCTGTTCTCTCATTTTCATAATTTAACTGGAAAATACCAGCTCAACACCAAATGCTGGTCCAAATGTTGCAGAAATTTGACAGATCCCTGTGCACACCATGGGACGATCTTGAATAAACAGGACTTTTTGTGCAGGATGTATTAATGATGCCTTATATTTAGAAAGGGACCTACACCATAAAAGTTGGTTCATCGCTGGGGACCCTTCTGCTCATCAAGGTGGAGAAAGCTCCATTTGCTTTTCTCCCAGAAGATGAGTGGTACTGCTCAAAAATAGTGGTGACTACTCCAGAGGGAGAAGCCATTCTTTTCCCCTGCTATAGATGGGTGTCCAGTGGAGAACTTGTGGAGCTGAGAGGAGGAAAAGGTCTGCTGCACCACATACACACAGGAAAAAAAAGTCATTTAATCAATTAGAAAAATAGATAATTAAGTGTTTTTTTCATGTTTCAGCCACAAAGGTTTTTGAGGATGACCATCCGCTTCTGAAGGACAATCGAAAAAAAGAGCTTACTTTTAAAAAGAACGTATTCCAGTAAGTTTCCATTTGAATGTTTTTTTTAGTTTGTTTTTTTTAAAGCTGCAAGATTCCCTGAGAAGAATATTTGAAGAGATTTCTAGAATTTGGGGGGAAAACCTGTGTCTCTTTGTTTTTTTTTGTTGTTGTTGTTTTTTTAGATGGAAGATTACAAATGATGGAATGCCTCACTTCCTCAGTCTCAATGAACCTGAGTTCCCAGCTGAAATCCGCCTCTCTAAATCCAGATTATCTGAAATGAATCAAGAGCTACTGATGACGTGAGTCAGTTATGCACAAGGATTAATGTTATGTCACCCTGTCTATTGTGTTTTATTTTATTTTATTTTTCTTTTTACTAAACCTTACTCTAGTGCCTTTGAACTCTTGGTTAAGAGGATGGCTGGATCTGCTGAGAACTGGAAAAGCATTGAAGAAATGAAAAAAGTCTTCTGGTACAAAAAGACACCTATGTCAGGTAGATCTCTCTACAGTTGTCATTTGACAATAACCTGGATGAAAACATTGTTCGAACACACTAATGCATCATCAGACACATCAACAGTAGGTCTTCCCATTTCATGGTGAAGTGATCTCAATACTTCTGATTGAATTTTAAGGCCACTTAACAGGCCTTCCCTTTTCACAGATTGTGATATGAATCAAGGGATAGTTCCCCCAGAAAGTGTATTTGTCTTTCAAGAACTCACCTATTGAAGTATTTCCCCTCCCAAATTATGCTTTTGTGACTGCAGAATGCAGAAAGAGCAAACCACAAATATTTAGCTTAAACATTATGACATTTTTTGGCTAACAACAGCTACAAAGCCAAAACAGGTAAGCAAAGCTGCCCAAAAAGGATTTTATGAACCATATTCCATCAACTTTACCATAGTTCCGTCTTCTTTGTCCAGTCATAGGCTCAGTTCCTCACAAACAATTTGATCTGAGGTCAAATGACCTCAAGTTGTATCAACTCCAGTTTGTTGCTATCATGAATAAGTATACATGAGCATAAGTAAGGTGGTGCAACTGAATATGCTCGGTTTTCACACCACCTCAGTTTGAACAGCGTCAAACTATTGTATTTTAGCTCAGATTAAATATTTATAAATTTTTTAACATATGGCTGAGTAAGGAGGAAGTGAATTATACTGGACAATGCACTTGAGAGTTTGGAACTACTTCTGTCATTTTAGTTTGTAGTCAGTTCCAGTTGGACCCTCCTATTGTAAAAACCTGTGCCTTGTTTTGCCAGACTTTAACAAGGATTGTATTGGTTTATTTTTGTACCAGAGAGATTGTACAACAATCCAGGACAATGGTCAACTTGCTAGTGATTGCTGCCTGATGTACCTCCATCGGTGGGTTTGTGTGCAGCTGTGGTCCTCACTAACTACCATAAGCCAAGTCAGGTCATCAGCTGGGGACCACCAGTCATTGATTTTTTACACCTTCAACCGCAGTTCATCTCCTGGTGGTGGAGCAACGATGCTCTAGGTCAGGGGCCCCCAATTACCTTCGACCAAGGACCAGAATTTTTCATAGTTGCCGCTGTAAGGCTAACAATATACAAACCCTCAAACACATTTGTTGGCTTCCTCAGCACCAACATGTGTCACAATCTGTGGCAGTTTCAAGAAGATAGGGTTTTGAATGTCACCCTAATTAGTCCATGGGCCAGATGAGATGTCGGTGCACTCAAGGTGGCAAAGGTTGCTTATAATTTTTGAAAAGATACATGTCTGTAGTTAACATTTTTGTATGATAACCCTTCTGGAGTCACAGCTAAGTTAGTGTTATCAGCTGTTAAAGTTCCCCGTTGAAAATAAACGTTTTTAAGACAGGTGCAGATCTTGCTATTGGCCTTTGTTAAAGCCATATTGGAAACTTTTACTTTGTTATTGTCAGGACAGGACTCAAAGAAGGACCCAGGTACAGAATAGCAGTAATGGAACAAGCTTTAATGGTGACCCAAAGCCAGAGAAGCAGGCTATGAAAATTATCTTCACGTCTCACAAGCACTCACACACACACACACACACACACACACACACACTCTAACTATCGGGCTTATGACGACGGGTCTACAAGGGGGAAAAAACATTTACAAAGGGAATCTAACGAAAATCTACTTTACAAAAGAAAGCGCAACTGACTACTGTCTGGCTGAAATAAAACTCTGGCTATGCCTCGCTGGCTACTCTACCACTATGTACAAAAGCAAAAAGCTCGCTCACTCAACAGAGGAGGGCTGAAAACCTATAACAAAGAGAAATCACAACGTGACTACACTGTCTAGAAATACACAATCAAACTTCTTAACTCAAAACTGATCTTAACAATAACTAAGTTTTACCTGACTATGAAAATTTACCAAAAAATAAACAAGCTCTTGACGAGGATTCGGGATTTCTCTGTGACTGTAAGGCTTCCGTTGTCGACAACGAACAACACTTCTGCGACAAAACAGGGGAAGACAGAGACATATATACACGAGGAGCTAATCACACTGATGGAGAACAGGTGTGCGGGGTGCAATAGGGGAGAACGTAATCAGCTGCCTGAGACACAAGAGGGGGCGGGACAGACGCTGACTGAAAGGACCGGGGAATGCAGGATGACAACAGGAGGAGAGGCTGGTGCACTGAAACGAGAGGGAAATTAATTCTTTAAAAATAACACAAAGAAATAAACACAAGACAATAAACCCAGACAAGACAACCTCACCGCTGTGACTGTGACAGTTATGCTTGGTATCATTTTAAAGAGGCGAGCTTTCATTCAAGCCCTTTTAGAACATTTTGGAGTACGTACAGCCAACCCTGGACCTCTCAAAACATTTAATCACACACATTTTTCTGCCATTTCCACCAACACTGAAATACTGGCATGACTCTAAGGATTCGGGAAATGTATCATTTCAGCAGCCCTTGTGCTCGCATCCTGGAGCTGCTCGAAGTGTACTGGGAGTTCCTTAGAAATGGAAATGGCACTCTTTCTGCCCTCTGGATGTCCTACTTGGACATGGCTGAAATCATGTTAGGGCTCATAAGGGCATCAAGAGAGGGAGATTGGATCCTTCTCTTGGCAAACAGTCAGCCGATGAGTCCTTGGTGCTTTGGATATGACAGGATAAATTATGCACGTTATCTTCCATTCTATTATGCCCAAATGTCTCAACTGCCATCCACACACCCAGATGTGTTCAAAGAGTTCATGGAAAGTTGTTTCTCTGTTCAGATGGGCACCACCAATCCCTTTGGTCAAATTCCTGTTGACCAAGCCATAGAGGAAACGATAAACAAAGACACCCAGACAGCTGGAGGGACAAAAGGATTCAGTCTGAAGCCAGAAGCTGTGACAAAACATAACATAACAGCTGAATACAGATGTTTGTTCGTCAGACAGCTGAGAGACATGATAGGTCAAGGCAGTTCCAAGCTGTCCCATCAAGATCTGCAGGCTCCAAGGATCATCAGAGATGAGAAAGATGTTCAGTCTCTTATTGACCTTATGGAAAATAACTGGTACAATCCTTTGGCCCCCAATGGCATTGATCTAGTTAGCCTCTCAACTGGCTCCATTGCTCCTACTGATGTGACCAGGGATCTCATGAGAGCCTCTGAGGTAGGGGAACAGGCTTATCAGGAATTTAGACGATCAAGACTAGAAGAGGACCCAACATTTTTAAAATTTCATGAAAAGATGACCAAACGAGACCTCAAAACATTCTCTAACTTTAACACAAGAAGACCTCATAGAAAAAAAGGTCAAGATGTTGTTCTGAGGGCCGGTCGAAACCTGTTCAGTCACATGATCCTTACGACTGAAAGCAAGAATGTTAATATGAAGGATGTTCTTGCTCACCCACTTGGCCCATTGCTATGGGCACTGGCCAGTGCTGATGGCAGTTTACGAAAAACCAACAAGGCTGCACTTGCAAGAGAGCTTGAAAAGAATTTATCTCCTGCAGAGCACATCCAAACACCATCTGCCTGCATAATTGATGGAATGAGCCTTATTCAAAAAATGAATGGTGAAAACAGAAACTTTGCACAGATGGCAAAGTCAGTGTTAATGCTGGTCCAGCAAGAAGGTACGGGAAGTGAGAGGATAGACGTAGTTTTTGATGTCTATCATCAAACTTCCATCGAAAATGCTGAACGAATACACCGGGGTACAGACTCCGCTGTCCAGCACAAGAATCTTGTAGGTGGACACTATGTAAGACAGTGACAGAAATTCCTTTGTAGCTCCTCCAACAAGCGCCTCATCAAGTTTCTGGTGGCAGAATGGAAACATCCACAGCACAGACAATTGTTGCAGGGCAAAATTCTCTACATGACCTGTGAAGAAATGTGTTACGAGCTGACAAAGAAGAAGTGTGAGGAAAGAACAGGACCCATGGACTAAATCAGGAAGCTGAGCCCGACTTGGGGGATTTTTCCACAGGTTGACACAGGTTCCACATGACGTTGACCTGTCCATGAGACCTTCCCTGAATGTCCAATCTTCCTGCTGGCCCTGTGACACTGCTCTGATTTTATCTCTGCTGGGGCAGGAATCACCTCTAATATGGTTTTCTCTTCTCTTTGGACATCTTTGATTAGAATAGGGGAGCCTAACCCCTGCCAAGATCGACTCGACCAACAGAAAGATAGATAGACAGACAGACAGACAGACAGACAGACAGATAGATAGATAGATAGATAGATAGATAGATAGATAGATAGATAGATAAGTTATTGATCCTGAAAGAAATGCATTTTAGTTAGCTACTCAGAAATAAATATTGATTAAAAATAACGTGAAAAAGCTGAGAGGACACATAGCAAGAGATAAAGTCCTGCTTAAAATATTAAAATATCATTTAGCCACCCCCGAGCCCTGTAATTTTATGGAAGATGTTTCTTTCTGAAAGAATAAATGTTTAAAGTGAGTAATAAGCTTTTACCAACCTTGTTTTCTTACCTAAATTATTATGTTGTACTTCAAAAACTACATAAAAATATGGATATTTTCCAATTCTTCCTCTTCCAGAGTATGTTACAGAGCATTGGAAAGAAGACGAATTTTATGGATATGAGTTTCTGAATGGAGTTAATCCTGCCTTGATCACGCGCTGCTCTGAGCTCCCTACAAATTTCCCAGTCACAGAGGAAATGGTGAAGCCGTTCTTGGAAAACGGTAGCTCTCTGAAGACGGAAATGACGGTATGGAAAACACGTTCCTTCAAATGGACAATAACCTTTGC
Source organism: Aulostomus chinensis (assembly GCF_037954235.1). Lineage (NCBI taxonomy): Eukaryota > Metazoa > Chordata > Actinopteri > Syngnathiformes > Aulostomidae > Aulostomus > Aulostomus chinensis. The sequence goes on along the minus strand of NC_141327.1, from coordinate 6,248,796 downwards.
TCCAGGAGAGATGATTGTGATTTTATTGCATTGACATCCTGTCGTGTCCTATATTATATTAATCATTTTACTTCTTGATTTCCTTAAACACATCTTCCCTCTATCTTTTCCCCTCGTGTAGAAGGGCAAAATATTCCTGTACGAGCAGAGCAAACTGGATGGAATTTCCCCAAGAACCTACAATGGAGAACCTCTGCATGTGACTCCTGGTCTGTGTTTGTTCTATTTGAACCCAGAGAACAAACTGATGCCAATTGCAATACAGGTATTTCACTCAGTTACAATACATAGTGTTTTTCACGAAGCAAAGTCTATCCATTGAAACAATGTTCCATTAAATGTGTTTCCAGCTGTACCAGCAACCCTCTGAGCAGAATCCAATCTTTCTGCCCAGTGACTCAGAGTCTGACTGGCTTCTTGCCAAGATGTTTATCAAAAATGCAGATTCCATGGATCATCAGGGGGTCCATCACCTCTTGAAAACTCACTTGCTGGCGGAAGTTTTCGCTGTTGCCACTTTCCGCAACTTTCCTGTCATTCATCCCATTTACAAGGTATGCACATTGTTTGTAGTTTTCTTTTACGTTTTCAAGAATGTCTGGTTTCTGCAAAAAGATATATATTTTTTTATTTACTGAAATGGATGAGAAGACAAAGACACAAAGGGAGGAAGGTAGTATTTCAAGCCTCCTGAAGGGTCCTTGTCCATCCCAGATAGGAGAGCTTGGTCCCCTTTCCTCACTCCCAGTTGAAGTCATGTGAGCTCTGGATGGGCACTTCTGAAAATGTCCAGCAACAGAAACATAGGAGGTGTTAAGTTACATTATTGGGAGTAGTTCACCTGCATCTTGGAAATACTCAGGGCCCAATATGTCCATGACCAGTTGAAAATCAAGTTTGGCTGTGAAACTGAGGATCAAAGCACTCATCTTCGTGACTAACACACCCGCTCAAACCCTAACAGAATTTCCTGTAACCAACAAAAAGACACTTGAAATGAACATGAGTCTTACTTTAACTATTCTCTGTACTCTCTGCCCAGTTGCTGATCCCACACTTCCAGTGCACAATGCATATTAACTTCAAGGCACGTGAAATTCTTTTGGGACCGAAGGATCCTCAATCAGGAATTCAAACAGTATGCATCTTTAACGTACAAATTTCTATGGAGTCACGCTGTTGTTCAATCGTATTTCATACTAAAAATCCCTTGATGTTTATCTGGTCCTCGTTATCTGTGTGTTATTTTATACAAGAGTTCACTTGGACTTGAGGGCATCCAAGAGCTCATGAAAAGGTCTCATGCCAAAACTACCTACAGCTCCCTCTGTCTGCCGGAGAACATAACTGCTCGAGGACTGGAGTCCATTCCAAACTTCTACTACAGAGACGATGGCCTGAAGCTGTGGAACATCATCAAGAGGTTTATTTTTTTTTACCTTTGTTTGCTTTACTTCAATTAAAATCATCACCAAGCACAATTATTATTTGTCATTAATCTAACTGTTGGTTTGCCAGCTTTGTGAAGGCAATAGTGGAGTACTATTATCCTTCGGACAGTGAGGTATGCAAGGACTCGGAGCTCCAGGAATGGGTCAGGGAGATATTTGTCCATGGCTTTTTTGGAAATAAAGCCTCAGGTAAACACATTTTATATATAGACCTCTATAGTGCATCAAAGGAACACAGCAACTTTGAGGGAATTACTCCTTATTGCCTATCACTTTAGAGCCAGACAAGCAGGTAGGTACCCTTCTCTCCTCCCAGGTGCATTGATGTCTTCAGCAGGTAGTGAGGTCACCAATTAACTGACAATGATTGTATTGCTGCAGGGTTTCCAGAAAACTTCTATACTGTTGAGGAAGTGATCAAGTTCATCACCATGGTGATCTTCAGTGTGTCAGCCCAGCATGCTGCAGTCAACAATGGACAGGTTAAGCAATATTCATTGAGTTTCGTGTTTTATGACTTTAAAGTGAGTTAATGAGTAACTGAACCTTTTTTCATAATTTAGTTTGATTACAACTCCTTCATCCCCAATCGCCCCCTCCTGCTGCGCAAACCACCTCCGACAACTAAGGGGCAGTCAAGCATGAAGACAGTTTTGGATACTCTCCCAAATGTTGGCGAGACTGTCACAATGACAGTCACCGTGTGGGTGCTTACACGAAAATACTCAGATGCAGTAAGTTCATGTGGCAGTGACAACTTACAGTCTGCCTGTTATGACATATTCACATTTTAAAAATAACATCAACAACTTAACCAAGAATTGCTCTCATTTTCGGCTTTGTTCTTGTCATTTCGGTAGGTGACCCTGGGGATGTACCCTGACGAAAGATTCAACGAAGCTGCCCCGAAGCAGATGATCAGAGAATTTCAAGCCAAGTTGTCTGACCTCAGTGAATCAATCACTTTGAGAAACTCACAGCTTCAAGCTCCCTACACATATCTGGACCCAGCTCAAATAGAGAACAGCATAACTATTTGAGTAGTTGGTTGTGAGGGGCAGAGTCTGCATTACATTCATCAACACCTGTCTTGCATGGTTACAAGATTATGTATTTTCAATAGTTTTGACTAAAAAAACAGATTAAGTGTGATCTTGATATCCCATCTTGTGAATGATCTGCACTGCTCATTTCTGTAAAGTGACTTATGGTAGTGGTGCACTGGTAACTGTTTCCCAACACTTCAACACAATAATGTGAAGTATGGGAGTACCAAGGAGCAGGATAAAGTACTGAGTGCAGTTTCATCAAGGAATGGTTTCATTTTATCTACCACTGAAAGGCATTTGGAGATTTTTCTTTTTTTGTGTCAGATGTGGGCTTTCCAAGATAATTTACTGTCTAAAATGTATTCTCATCTACATTTTCAATATGGACAGTCTTTATCTGTAGTTCTGAATTGTTTTTAGAATTTCTACACATGATAACCTTTGTCATTTCATTTAATGATAATTTATCATTATCCATCAACTTCTGCAGTTTAATTCCTCATTAAATTTATTTACAACTTCATAATAATAATTAATACTCAATAATAATACAGTATATTGGTTTCATCTGCAAAGAATATAAATTTTAGCAACTGAAGTCAATCAAATATGTCAGAAATGTAAAACATTGAACAATTTTGGTCCCCTAATACCATATAGGTTGAGTTTGCAGAGTAAGATTGAGTGATTAATTGTATCTTAAGCTTTTGTAAGATAATATAATCCCAACAGCATGCTTTTTTTGGGTCTAGTGCATTAGATATTTCTTCTATTGCTTCAATTATTGCCATTGAGGTGGTTCTTTTGTTCTAAATCCATATTGTCCATAATTTTTTTCTGGTGGTTGTTCAAGAAACTTTTCTAATCTGTAATTAAAGAGTTTTTCAAAGATTCAGAAAATTGAGGTAGTAGGGATATTGGTCTATAATTTGTATAGCTGTCTTTCCTCTCACTTTTGAATAATGGAATTACTTTTGGAGTTTTCATTTTTTGGGAAACGACCAGACTGGAATGATAAATTACAGATATGGGTTAGAGATTTTTTCAGTGTTATTTTATATCATTTAATGTTGAGTTTTACTTTGACCTAGTTTTAGTACTATATAAGCTTGCGGGAAATACATGATTTGCAGATTTAAAATGTCAAAATAAAGGTGGGCTGCTGATGTAATTATCTCTACTTTGCCTGTCTTGATTTCTAGCTGTTCCATCATTCATTTCCATTGTATTTGCAGGATTGACAACCCACTCTTAGACATGAAAAACTGGACCGTCTCTCTTATTGCACATCTTGCATCTGCCATTCTTCCTCAGTAGGTTATAGTCTCCAATCACAAGAGTGGGGTATTCAGGTAATACAAGAGCTGCTGCTGCACCCGCCTCGCCCTCTCTCTCCCATGGTCAATCCCAGCCTCCTGTTGGGTGTTCTTTCAGACTCATCTGAACCTCAACTCAAGAAGTGTTTCCCATTGGTCTAAGAGGAGAGAGGATACAGGGTTTTTTCAGCATTTGTTGCTCATTGTTTCTTTTAAATTCTGCCATTGTTAACAAAGCTTGTTGTACATTAGATACTTAGATTTTAATCTCTCGTTCTTATTCATTCAATATAAGTTCTCGCTCAACTCTGAGACTGTAAGAACTTTACCCCAGACATTTCTTGGGGATGCAACAAGCACACTTGCAGTCATAATGAACTAAATCCATATTTTTATCATGATGATTTTTCATCTTTTTTTTAATACCATAAATTGATCTTGAAGCCTTTAAATAAAAATGAGTAACCATTACTTAAAAATAAATACTGGCATTCAGTTACTGGAAGAACTAAGGGTATTACTGGAGTATTAATTATGCATGGATCAATAATGAACACAGCCTGTGGTTCGGTGTCCTTGTCATGACCATGTAAAGACGGGACAGCAGTTGCCTTCAGCATGAGCTTCTTCAAAAATGCAGCGTTGAACTGAGGTTTGTTTAGGAAACTGCTGTATGTGAAATGCTGAGAGCACTCGAGCAACAAAGGCGAAAGAGTTACTTGCTCTCCCAAAAACAAAAAATCTTCCCATTGCTGCCTTAATTCATCTTCTTTGGCAAGTCCATACAAAGTTAATAAGTGTTTGCACCCAGAAAAAACACTTTCTGTTTGCCATTTCGACAACAACACCGTAGCTCTGTAGTCTGCACCGTATACTTCCGTGGCAGAGCGGGCAGGGCAGCTACACCACTGGATACTGAGACTAGAGCCTGGTGAGTTGCCGTATATGGTGCTCCCCCTGACGTTTTGATATCACAAAATGAGACTTCTGAAAAAAAAACGCTCTCCAAATCTGAGCGTTTTCATCCATGCAGAGCCTCCTGAAACTGCCCCTGGGGATTACTTTAACACACACACCTACCTCATGATATGACACTTCCACGTCCTCTAGAACAAGTATCCAGCATTTCAAACATATTTATAAAGTCTGAAAACCTGGAAAAGCATAATAGATCCCCTTTAAAGTTTATTTTGAGGCCTCTTCTTGAGCAGAAAATGACCATAACAACCATGAAGCTAAAGTTTCTCATGGATTTCATGAATTATCATTCTAAGCATTCGGGTGAGCAGTGCAGTTGCAGCCTCTCCCAAGACTGATTCTGTCTGGGCCACAGCAGCCCCCACTGGCTCAATGTGCTTCCCCAGTGCCTCCACATAAACCCCAAGAGACTTCATTGTTCAGCCCTGATGGTAATTTTGGAAAACTGTTCTTCTGTTGTGTGATCACAGGTAGGCGAAAGTGATCTACAGGACCAAGAACAAATATATTTTCCAGTCAGTACTTGAAGTTTTTGTTTTATTGTTGTACAAAAGATGAACATAGGAGTAGGATTCCCAATGACAAGTTGCTCTGTCTGATGACAGTTGTGTGCCCTGCCCCTTCCTGTGCCCACCCCTTGCTGTGACCGATTTGCTTGACATATATACATGTGCATCAAATCACCACCCAGTTTCCAAAAAGGTATCACTAAATAAAATAATAAGACCTACCAACAGTATACATAAATGACACAACTGTTTCCCCATCTCTCCCTTGACATAACCAAAATAAAATGTCCAAAGATTAAACACTCCACCCGAAATATTTTAGGGTTTCACCTCCCAGCATGCAAGACAGGTGTTGATGAATGTAATGCAGACTCTGCCCCTCACAACCAACTACTCAAATAGTTATGCTGTTCTCTATTTGAGCTGGGTCCAGATATGTGTAGGGAGCTTGAAGCTGTGAGTTTCTCAAAGTGATTGATTCACTGAGGTCAGACAACTTGGCTTGAAATTCTCTGATCATCTGCTTTGGGGCAGCTTCGTTGAATCTTTCGTCAGGGTACATCCCCAGGGTCACCTACCGAAATGACAAGAACAAAGCCGAAAATGAGAGCAATTCTTGGTTAAGTTGTTGATGTTATTTTTAAAATGTGAATATGTCATAACATATTCACACAATAAGTTGTCACTGCCACATATACTTACTGCATCTGAGTATTTCTGTGTAAGCACCCAAGCAGTGACTATCATTTTAACTGTCACGCCAACATTTGGGAGAGTGTCCAAAACTGTCTTCATGCTTGACTGCCCCTTAGTTGTCGGAGGTGGTTTGCGCAGCAGGAGGGGGCGATTGGGGATGAAGGAGTAGTAATCAAACTAAATTATGAAAAAAGGTTCAGTTACTCATTAACTCACTTTAAAGTCATAAAACACGAAACTCAATGAATATTGCTTAACCTGTCCATTGTTGACTGCAGCATGCTGGGCTGACACACTGAAGATCACCATGGTGATGAACTTGATCACTTCCTCAACAGTATAGAAGTTTTCTGGAAACCCTGCAGCAATACAATCATTGTCAGTTAATTGGTGACCTCAATACCTGCTGAAGACATCAATGCACCTGGGAGGAGAGAAGGGTACCTACCTGCTTGTCTGGCTCTAAAGTGATAGGCAATAAGGAGTAATTCCCTCAAAGTTGCTGTGTTCCTTTGATGCACTATAGAGGTCTACATATAAAATGTGTTTACCTGAGGCTTTATTTCCAAAAAAGCCATGGACAAATATCTCCCTGACCCATTCCTGGAGCTCCGAGTCCTTGCATACCTCACTGTCCGAAGGATAATAGTACTCCACTATTGCCTTCACAAAGCTGGCAAACCAACAGTTAGATTAATGACAAATAATAATTGTGCTTGGTGATGATTTTAATTGAAGTAAAGCAAACAAAGGTAAAAAAAAATAAACCTCTTGATGATGTTCCACAGCTTTAGGCCATCGTCTCTGTAGTAGAAGTTTGGAATGGACTCCAGTCCTCGAGCAGTTATGTTCTCCGGCAGACAGAGGGAGCTGTAGGTAGTTTTGGCATGAGACCTTTTCATGAGCTCTTGGATGCCCTCAAGTCCAAGTGAACTCTTGTATAAAATAACACACAGATAACGAGGACCAGATAAACATCAAGGAATCGCAAGTTTGAAATATGATTTCAAAATGGAGTAGGTTGTGTGCCCTGTCAGAAATATGTACGTTAAAGATACATACTGTTTGAATTCCTGATTGAGGATCCTTAGGTCCCAAAAGACTTTGACGTGCCCATAAGTTAATATTCAATGTGCAATGGAAGTGTGGGATCAGCAACTGGACAGAGGCAGGGGAGAATTATAAAAGCAAGATTCATGGTCACTTCAGACAACAGAAAGCAGCACATCCTGAGTTTGTAGTCGTGAAATGCTAAAACAGGTTTTCATCTGCTGTGACGTACTACTTAGGCTACTTTTCAGTCATTCTTGAGAATGACAGATTTAAAATCTGAACTTAAAGTCAAACAAAACCTTTTAGAGTCCTCCTTTAGAAGCTACGCCCCCAATTTTTAGGGTTACCATCAAAATCCTTGAGGCACAGCAATCAACCTGGTCCAAAGCAGAGACCACTGTTTCTTCCTATGTTCTCTGAAATAGTTCTTACTTTATATTTGATCTATGTTTTATTCTTGGCCAAGAAAATGATTCTGAATCCTATGTTCCTTGCTGATGTTCTGCACTGTAAACTTGGGTAACACTTTCAAAAGTGATCTTTGTAGATTGAAGGATCAATGTGACACCAAACACAAGAGAATTTTTCTTTGTTTTTTTATACAATAGTGTTGTAATCTTGATTTTGGTCACAGTGGATGCAGCAGATTCAGTTGGGGTTTGAGAAGGTGTGTTTGCTCCTAAGATGAGTGCTTTGTCTTTAGTGGTGCTCCACAATCACCTTGGCCTAAAATTCAAACTGACTTTTAATTGGTCATGGAAATATTGGAGTGTCAGCATTTCCCAAAAGGATGACCTTCTCCCAACAATCCACCTGAACATCTCCTGAGTTGCAGTAGTTGGACAAAGTTCTGCTAAGTGGAGTGGCTCACTGAGCTGCAGTTTGTTCAGTGGACTTTTTTTTAACATCAAAGAACAAACAATCATCAGAATAAATCATTGAGACAGATAAACGGAGATTCCTGTAAAACATTTAGAGATTTAGCTCTGGCAAATAAACAGAAAAGGAAGGGAAAATGGAAGGCAGAAGCAGTTTCCGATGCTCAGGTGACTTGATCTTAGACACTGTCTTTGTTTTCCACACATGATTGTGATTGATTGTGGGCGGCACAGTGGTGCTGTGGTTAGCTCTGTCACCTCACAACCAGAAGGTTCCCAGTTTGAGCGTCAGCTTGAGCTCAGAGTCTGCTTGAGCTCAGAGTCTGCTTGTTCTCCCTGTGCCTGGGTTCTCTCTGGGTACTCCGGCTTCTTCCCACAGTTCAAACACATGCAAGAGCGGACGAGGCTAACTGAGTACTCTAAATTGACTGGCAACTCGTCCAAGGTGAATCCCGCCTCTTGCCCAAAGACAGCTGGGATAGGCCCCACCCCCCACCCCATGTGATTGCTTGTGAGGAAGTATTTGCTGAAGCAATCTTTAATTTCTTGATGTAATTTGCCAAGGTACACATGAAAACAGCTGTATATTAGATGAAGCAAAATTGTAAAAAATCACATTTATTCTAATATGATGAGATCAATAAACGGAGATTAAAACAGACAGGGTCCTTGAGTACCTCATTGTATACGTCTAGGGTGCTTCACTGCAAACCAACCTAGTCCCTCTCTCTTGGTCTCCTCAAATTGTGTCTCATATTATCCTAAGATAAGAGATAAAGCACCAGCTTTATGTTGGCTGCTATATAATCATACCTTGTAAATGGGATGAATGACAGGGAAGTTGCGGACAGTGGCAACAGCGAAAACTTCCGCCAGCAAGTGAGTTTTCAAGAGGTGATGGACCCCCTGATGATCCATGGAATCTGCATTTTTGATAAACATCTTGGCAAGAAGCCAGTCAGACTCTGAGTCACTGGGCAGAAAGATTGGATTCTGCTCAGAGGGTTGCTGGTACAGCTGGAAACACATTTAATGGAACATTGTTTCAATGGATAGACTTTGCTTCGTGAAAAACACTATGTATTGTAACTGAGTGAAATACCTGTATTGCAATTGGCATCAGTTTGTTCTCTGGGTTCAAATAGAACAAACACAGACCAGGAGTCACATGCAGAGGTTCTCCATTGTAGGTTCTTGGGGAAATTCCATCCAGTTTGCTCTGCTCGTACAGGAATATTTTGCCCTTCTACGTGAGGGGAATAGATCGAGGGAAGAGTTGTTTAAGGAAATCAAGAAGTAAAATGATTAATATAATATAGGACACGACAGGATGTCAATGCAATAAAATCACAATCATCTCTCCTGGAGCAAAGGTTATTGTCCATTTGAAGGAACGTGTTTTCCATACCGTCATTTCCGTCTTCAGAGAGCTACCGTTTTCCAAGAACGGCTTCACCATTTCCTCTGTGACTGGGAAATTTGTAGGGAGCTCAGAGCAGCACGTGATCAAGGAAGGATTAACTCCATTCAGAAACTCATATCCATAAAATTCGTCTTCTTTCCAATGCTCTGTAACATACTCTGGAAGAGGAAGAATTGGAAAATATCCATATTTTTATGTAGTTTGGAAGTACAACATCATAATTTGGCTAAGAAAACAAGGTTGGTGAAAGTTTATTGCTCACTTAAAACATTTTTTACTTTAAAAAAAGAAACATCTTCCATAAAATTGCAGGGCTCAGGGGTGGCTACCCAAGTTAATTTAATTATTCAGATGTTATGGAGGGTGTTGTTCTGACAATATTTAATGGAACTTTCAGCATGTTTTAATCTCCTGCTGCTTTAAATAATACTGATTTAAATGACTGTTGTTGGTGTGAGTTTGATGATACAGAAGCAGGTTTACCAAAAGTTTCCATACAGATTGTTACTGACAACAGAGACATTGAAGAAAGGCGACTACCTGACATGGTTGTCTTTTTGTTCCAGAAGACTCTTTTCATGTCATCAATGGTTTCCCAATCGTCAGCAGATCTGGCCAGCCCCTTGATGATGAGCTCAAAGACACTGAAGAAAAAAATTACCAAAAATGCACAGGATCAAAGAAGTAATATTAATACTTACACATTTTTTAATCTGAAACAATACAAAGTGTCACTATATTGGAGTGCAGGTGGGTTCATCATTCAATGGGTACCCACCTCATCATTTTTTCTTGATAGATTTCAGATGTTCTGGTCTTAGAGAAGCGGATTTCAGCTGGTAACTCATATTCACTGAGACTGAGGAAGTGAGGCATTCCATCATTTTTAATCTTCCATCTTAAAAAACAAAAACAAAAGCGATGCAAGTTTTCCTGAAACCACCTAGAAATATTCTCCAGTTATGCTTTTGAGGGTTTCTTGCAACTCTGAGAACACACTTCAATGAAAACTTACTGGAATACGTTCTTTTTAAAAGTTAGCTCTTTTTTTCGATGGTCCGTCAAAAAGGGATGGTCATCCTCAAAAACCTTTGTAGCTGGAATATGAAAATGCCATGCATGTTTAGAAATATCTTTAACCAAAATAATTAAATTCAATAATGTTTTGTTCCTGTGGGTATATGCAGCAGACCTTTTCCTCCTCTCAGCTCCACAAGTTCTCTGCTGGACACCCATCTATAGCAGGGGAAAATAATGGCTTCTCCCTCTGGAGTAGTGACTCCTATTTTTGAGCAGTACCACTCATCTTCTGGGAGAAAAAAAAAAGGATCTTTTTCCACCTTGACGAGAAGAAGTTTCCCCAGCGATGAACCAACTTTTATTGTGTAGGTCCCCGTCTAAAAAAAGGAAGCAGTACAAAGTAAATGTAACGTGTGATTCTGAATTAAGAAGACCACATAAATGTAAAACATAAATAAACATATTAGATGTAAATGACTCTAGAGTACATACACTGTTAATCCTTTGGGATTGTCAATCATACCAACAGGATTTGTTTGTTAGTCTTAATTAATATTGTGTGTTTAAAGTGGGTTTTGAGTTTCGGATTGATTTTTGAGTTCATGTTCCTGTGGATTTGTGATTGGCAGGCAGTGGGAGAGGGTGGGCCGTGGTGGGAATTATGTTGGGGCGTCTCTGTGTTTCTGTCTCTCTCCCTGTGTTACACACTGTGCTTGTGTGCTTCTTGAATTTTGTGAGAGTGACTGGTGTCAGAAGTAAAATCACCTTCCCAAAAAAGAAAAAGTTACAGCAATTAGCTAGGGCCAGTGTGAGTTTAGCCATCTCACTAGCAGCATAACGGTATGGTCGTCATTGATAGAAGCATTGTGCGGAGGAAAAATAAAAATGGAGAGGGTAAGTGGCAGAGAGGACAGTGGAGCGCACGGCAGTTCAGACTTCTCAGAAGAGCCAAAGAGGACAATAAATGAGAAAAGAAGTAACCTGAAAGAGTTTGTGGGCTAGCGAGAGAGGCTGGTCTTGCGCAACCAACTGCAGCTCTTGCTGTTTGTCCCACCACAAGGGATGTAAACAACAAGGGTGGCACCCAGCAGCCAGCGTCCATGGGAGTAGGAACCCCAAAATTTTCTGTTAGGTTGGACTGGCATTTCATACGCAGTTGGAACTGTTGGCTGGGGCACAGGGCTGGTCAGTGGAAGCTAAAGCCCTACAACTGGCTATGTGTCTCATGGATGATGTTGTCACCTGCCTGTTCCTACTTAGCCCAGAAGACAGACTCAACCATGAAGCCTTGGTTGGGGAGCTGCAAAGGAGGTTTGGACAGTGTTCCGTGTGTCTGGGGGTTCAATGTAATGAACTGAGCAATCACTGCAGAATGCCTGGTGAGCCTCTGCAGTTTCTGGCCAATGACATCAAGAGCCTGACGGTCCCTGCTGATCTGCATGCTCAGATTCAGTTACAACATCAACAGACCTTGCAGGCAGCCTTGGAGATGGCTGAGATAGCTGCTGTGCAGGAGCCATATATCCTGGGACTGGACTTCTTGAGGGCTACAGCCTGCCATCTGGACCTGGAGAGGGGCACAGGAGGTTCCAGGAGGGGCCTGCTGTCATGATGGCTCCCCATTGACACCCCAACCACGCCCCTGTCAGACTCGTCTCCCTGTCAGTAAGTACAACAGTAACTGTCCTCAATGACCCTTCCTGTCCTTTTCCTCTCTTAGCCATCCCAGCTCCTTCCCCTGGTCCCCCCCCCCCCATCATGGCATGACCCTTCCTCCTGAAGCCCTCAAAATATGTCCCCACACCAGTAAGGACCACTCAGCACCCGCCCAGCTGCCCCAGATGGGGGAGAAGGGGATGCTGTCTGCAATAAGGGAATCATCATCAAGCCCTCCAACAGCTCCTGGGCAGCAGCTGCTTTTATGGTTCCAAAGAAGACTCTGCGCAGACTACAGGCCCCCAGATGATGCCACCAGGAAGGACTTATACCCTCTGCAATGTGTCAGTGAGTCCTTGGACCTGGTCTTGAGGTCCTCCTGGTTCATGTCCCTTGACCTATGCAGTGGGTTTTACCAGGTCCCTCTTGCCCCAGACCCGAGACGGCCTTCTGCATTGTCCAAGGTGCTGGCTGACATCTCTCACGAACAGTACCATGTGCATGTGGATCACATCCTGGTGCATGGCTGCTCCTTTGAGGACAGCCTGGCGTCTCTGTGGCAGGTGCTGGAGAGGATCAGAGCCACTGGGCTGAAGCAGCACCCAGAGAAGTGCTTAATACATGCAAGGACGTCTCCTTTCTGGAGCATAAGGTTGGGAGCAAGGGCACTGGCACCTTGGAAGAGAAGGTGCAGGCGATCACTGAATGGCCCATCCCCACAGACCAGGGACAGCTGCGGAAATTTGTGAGTGGAGGAGGCAGCAAGAGCAAGAGAAAGACTTACAGCCAGTTCTGCAGTGAGTGGAGGTACGACAGCAACCATCAGGAGAGGAGGAGCCAGTGCTATCCGTGGCGAGCAAGGAGCTGTGGGACATGTTTGAGTCTCTGCACCTGTGTGATGGTGAGCTGTAGCAAGCATGGAAGGAGCCAGCAACAGGGGAGGAGAGGTGGCAGGTGGTGGTCCCCAAGGGCCTGCAGGAGGTGGTTATCAAGGGGTGCAGCAGGGTCTGGTACATTGGAATCTCTAAGACACTTCACTGTCTCTGCCAGAGCTTCAACTGGGGACACGTCAGGAGAGATATGGAGGATTTGGGCCACTGCTGTGACCCCTGTACAGCACGCAAAGGTCAAAACTGGCCACTCACATGCCCCACTACAACAGTTTCCAGTAGGGGCACCAATGGAGAGGGTGGTGGTGGATGTAGGGGGCCCATTGCCTCTCTCAGACAGGGGTAACCGCTATGTCCTCACTGCCATGGACTACTTCACAAGGTGGCCAGAGGTGTATGCCCTTACATACCAGGAGGCAGAGACTATTGCTAATGCCCTGGTAGAGGGCATGTTCACTTCATGAGGTTATTGAGCCACGTTGTTTTTCATTAAAGCCTAAACTTTCACTACACCAGCTTGCTAGTCATTTCCTTAATTATTACTATTTTGTACAGAAATGTGGTTACAATGTTGCAAAAATTTGAAGGGTCTATGTATACGGTATGGGACAACCTTGACTAAAATCATGCTTTTTGCAAAATATGTAAATTTTTGGGGGGTAGTAATACTTATGAATCTTGTTTGAACATAGTGGCTTTTCATTCGTCAAAATATATTTGCTTGTGTAAAGGTGATTGAGAAGCGCAGAACTGTCAACTGTTCAGCATGTCATTGTGAGCTGGGTCAGATGGCAGGGAAAGCCTCTGGACAGACCTCGTTAGTCTGAATGTTTAGCAGGAATAATCTGGGAATGTCTGAAGTTAGGCCCTGTCTTGAATTTCCATCTCTGGCAGATCTTTGCTTATAATCCTGCAGAGGTTGAAGTCATTGAGGCAGCTTCCATTAAAAGCCTTCACTCCTGAAACGATGGTTAAGAACTGTGGTCAAAAGATCACAGGTGCTTCATGGGACAGAAACCTTCAAACACCCCATGATATCCTGGCAGAGAGCAGAGGCAGCTGCAAGGTAATGCAGTTGCCCAAATGACAGCAGCATCATTAAAGCATTTGGAGAAACCACAGAGAAGGGCTTGGGCACAGGATCTTTCTGTGTAGAGTTTGCATGTTCTCCCTGTGTCTGCGTGGGTTCTCTCTGGGTACTCTGGCTTCTTCCCACCGTCCAAAGACATGCACTTGGGGACTAGGCTAATTGGATTCTCTAAATTGACCATTGGTGTGAATGTGAGTGTGAATGGTTGTTTGTCTCTCTATGTGGGCCCTGCGATGGACTGACGACCTGTTCAGGGTGAACCCTGCCTATCGCCTGTAGCTGCTGGGATAGGCTCCAGCCCCCTGCAACCCTTAACAGGAATAAGCGGAAGACAATGGATGGATGGATGGACAGAGAAGGGGTTTCAGTTGGCACAACAGTGCTTCTGGAAAATTCTGAAGTTGTGGAAATGGGAATCAGGAAACCATCCAAGCATCCAACTTAGGGGGTCACTGAATGGTGAAAGGAGCAGTTTGAGAATCTCCTGAATCCTACAAACCCACCTGCTCTACCAGAAGAGTCAGATCTGGAAGATTATAGAGGATCAACATTAGCTACCCTGGAGGAAGTCACCAGAGTAGTCATTAAACTCCTCAAGGGTAAAACCACAGGTATTGATGAGATTCATCCAGATAAAGTGAAGGCTCTGGATGCTGAGGGTCTGAAATGGATGACACATATCTCCATCTCTCAATACTGGGTGGAACTCTGGGATAGTACTGAAAGAGAAGCAGTCTAGACTGTTGGTTCCTTTGTTCAAAAAGAGGGACCAGAGGATTGGGGTATGAAAATTACAGAGGCATGACATTATTTCTCCTCCCACAGATAGTCTAATCCAAGGTGCTAGAAAGAAAAGTCTGGAACCCAGATTCACTGAGTCTGCACTGAGGGCCATCCAATCTCTACATGCCCATACTGAGAGCTGTGTATGAATTCTGTGCAGTAAATTGGACTCTGGTGGAGGTTAGAGGTTTTACTAGGTGCCTTGTCACTTGTACTTTTTGTGATTTTAATGAACAGAATTTTGAGGCACAGTTGTGGCGTCATGGTCATATTACTTGGTGTTTCATGTAGAAGGTTTGCATTTCAGTGGGTTGTGGACAAAATCACTGCTTTTGGCAGATACTGTGGTACTGATGGCATGATCAGTCTGTGGCCTTGCAGCTGAATCCTAACCCCAAGTGAGGTAGACCAAGTACCACTTTATCCTCAGGTGAGGGGCCAATGGAGTGTGAGATTGACTGAGGAATCATATCAGTTGGACTGGTACTACTTTTGCTTTACCGCACCAGTGAGATTAAAAAAAGAAGGCTGAGCCAGAAGTCAAAGTTTTCAGTCAACTGGTCAATCCAGGTTTTCTACTCAAACCTTTGATCATGAAATAGGGGATGTGACAAAAATATCAAGATTGCAGATACAAGAAGCTAAAAGAGCTGTAGTCTCTTTCTCTCCCAGTTTGGGGGTCAAAGCCCCCAGTGTCATGATGACTACAGGCACTACTGTTGATCTCCCATTTCCTTTCTGGAAATGTTTATGTATTGGACCATGTGCGTTGTTACGCCAAACACCAGCTAGGAAGGTAGTTGGTGGTTAACACAAGCTAAATGCCAGCTAAGAAAACCTAAACGCCACCTAGCACAAGCAAAATGCTAGCTAGCACAAGCTGAATGCCTGTGTTTGTCCACTGACGGTCCAGCAGAAAGCAGAATGCTCCTTATCCCCAGCCTATCTGTCAGTGCTCACAAGTGTTTGAAAGCGAATCCCTCTCCTTTTGGAACAGACTTTAACCGCTTGCCATTTTGCCTCAGCAGTTCTGGTCTCCTTTTCATCACTGCTCCCTGAGCATCTGACATTTTCTCAGAATGAATTTCACTGTGTTTTAGCAACACACTGCACACTGTCATTGGTGAGTAAGTGGGGGATACGCACCCACTCCCTGCCCAGAAATGCCCTAAAAAAACATTGAAATACAGGCAGATGGCAGCAGCTGTGTGGATATAGTCACCACCAAATTTCTAGAGGCCAATAAGTGGTGATTGAGCCTTATTTTGCATAAGTTTATTTTTTATTTTAGGGAAATGCTAAAAACTCTTCCTTTAAACAAAAAAAATCCATAAATTGCTGTTAGTGAGACTCATCTGCAACATTCAACTTACTTTTCCCGCTGTAAAGTCGATGCCAAAGTTGTTCAACTTAGTTCGCTCGCTCTGTCCTTTTGTTCCAAATATGGTGATGTATACATTGTCCAGTGTCCCAGCATACTGCATGTCTCCTGTTGTTACCTCTACCTTGTACTCAGACATTGTGACTCAGCGTAGTGTCTGTAGAAAGAGACAAACATGAATTAGTTGTCCATACGTACAAATTTACTTTAAATTTTGATAAATGTTTAATATAGGAGTTTTATTTTATATTGAATAAAGATGTTCTTCCAAGGTCATCCAAAAACTTTAGATGCTCAAAAGTAACAAGGCCAATAATTGTCAATCAATTGGTTAAAATGGCTAAATAGGCTAAAAATTTAAACCAGGTATCAGCCTCAGTGACATAAAGGATCTTGTTTTCCATAATCACCCTAAAAGTTTAATGAAGTAATCTCAACAGAAAATACATCTATGGATTTGTGCTAATGTTATACAATGCACAATCTATGATTTGAAAACCCCAATGTGCATAAGGAATTGTTCCTGCTTAAGATCTGGCAGCTACAAAAAAACAGAGTCAAAACTTAATGAATCCCAGAATGCAACCAACATTGCCACATGTAACGGAGGAGGCATGAGGTAGTTTGTGGTCCTCCCAAAAGCAGCAGAAGGTTGTCACAATGATCAGAACAGCTTGGTAGATGATGTACAGCTAATAAGAAATTTGATTAGATGTTGCACCTTTGAGCAAAATCAAAATATTTGGTTTCACTGTCCTCTTGCCTCACAGGCACACACTGTGATGTGCACGGGGGGTGACAGCCTAAATATCCACTAGCAGATTTAAAGTGATACTTAACCCAAAATGTTTTTTCCCTTTCAAGTATTCAAAAATAGGTGTCACAAAAGCCCCCCCCCCCACACACATACACACCGCATTACTTCTTTGTGACTCTAGAATTCAGCAGGTGCTGATAACTTACATAGGCAAACTGCAAAAAAACATCCCTTTGCAAACTCTGAGGTGCTCCCCCATTTGTGCTCCCAAGAGACCCTTATCTCACCTGAGTATGTATATGTTAAGAGACATTGTACTTTTATTGTACTTTAAACTCCATTACATATTTTAACCCATCAGTCACTAGTTCTTTTTTGAACTTTGGTGTTTCACAATGGAATTTCCTCAGTGTGACCAGCTTCAGAGGCTGCACCAAATCTGTCTCATGACAGAGGTCAACCTGTGGGGAGGCCCACCTCCTCCTTTTAACGTAGTTGACTGCCCTTGATCAGGGCATTCTCATTTTCTTCCTGTGTGTCACATATTTGCTAACAGATGTCTCTTCAGGGGCTTTGGGAGATCATGCAAATCTGAGAACTGGCAATATCTCCCACAGTGAAACACTGAGAAAAATTAGAAAAAGAACACTGGGTTACTAAAGCCCGGGTTCTTCAATCTAAGAGCAACATGTCTCCCCAACACTTTTCTACTTGCATGGGGAGGGAAGAAACTGATGTAAAATGCACTGGTCAGGGCGGTCAGGTGTTTTATAAGGGGAAGGCGTGGCCTTCCCACAGGTCAGCCTGTCATTTATGAGACAAACATAATGTCATTGGAGCTTCTATAGTTGATCACACTGAGACGGTTCCCAAAAATCATGTAGAATGTGTAAATTTAGTTTTAATACTTATGTAAACTAAATATCAAATACTTTTAGACTTTTACTTTCAGATAAAATTTTAAAAGGAGACTTTACTTTTTCAAAGTACTATTTTATCTGGGTATTTCTACTTGTACAAAAAAGAAGTGTGTATTTCTTGTACCACTGGAAAGGACCACACCCTCATTTTGTTTTGCAGTATTTACCCTCCATCATGTTTTCTTTAAGCAAAAAGAGCTTATGTTAATTGTTCATATTCAAATGCATTTAAACGTGTAAAACAAATGTGAATACATGCATGTAAATTCACAGTAAAACACTAGATAGCAGCTGCTCTTGGTGAAACCACAGAGAGAAGAGTGTGCTCTAATAAAACAGGTCTAACTTAATTTTAAAAAGTGTTTACATAATCATTAGAGTAGTGTTCTGTTAAAAAGAACATTACTTGAATGAATTTTACAAAAATGCAATAATTTCTGAGATTGACTGAATATGAACAGATAAGTAGAGGAATGGAGAGGACACACCCTTACTCTATGCAAGTCTCAAAGTTAGTTGTAGTATTCATCTGAGATTAGCTTGTTTTTCTCATGTTTAAGCAAAAAACTTTGTCAGTGAGCTCTCGGAAACATAGCAAAACTCACTAAAGTGCGGTAAATATATTTTTCAAATAACAGAATATATGTACAAACACATGCATGTGAACTCACAGTTAACACCAGATAGCAGCTGCAATGGTTAAAAACACAGGAATGCACTTTCATGGGCGTCAATACTCTCAGTAAAACTTAACAAATATGTCACAATAAAAATCTTTCATTAAGTTTCAACAAACAAGTTAAGTCACAAAATACCTGTAAATGGATTGAAATTATCCAGCAAGAGATCAATATGGCATCTCCCCTGAACAATACTGGAATAAGGCCAGCCCCTTTCATTGCCTTAGGCAGTAATTACAGCCTCCTAGAATGGGGCTGAATTAACCCATGATATACCAATTTATTCATGTTTCAGTGTTAAATTTTTCAGCAATTTTGGCTGTGTTAATGCAGGTGGAGTGTGAATTTTTAATTCAAGTTTGAGGATTTTAAACTCAGCTCCAAAGTATTGTTTAGTATCTGTGTGTCACACCGCGGTGAGGTGGTGGTTATTTGTCTTGTCACTTCCTGTCTTATTGTGAAATATTGACTCTCCTCTCGTTTCATGTCACTGCCCTTCCTCCTGTGCCAGTCTTGATTGTCTGCCCCAACCTGATTGTTTCCACCTGTGTCCCCTAACCTTGTGTTTAAATAGTCTTTGTCTCCCTTTGTCCACTGCCAGTGTGTTTTGTCCTTGTGCGTTCACCCAAGCCAGAGATTCAAAGTCCTTGCCACAGCCTTGATCAAGTTACGCAGCCGTGCCTGTTGTTTTCTGTTTGCATCCCTCTGAGAGAGTTTTTGGTTGTAAGTTTTATACCTTAGTCCAGGGTTAGTAGTTTTGTTTCTAGCCCTTTTTCTTTCCTCCGCTTGGAGCGATTTTTCGTTGGTTAACTTTCATAGTCCTTGGCCTCCAGTTTTCAGGAGTGCTTTTGAGTTTCCTTCATTCTGTCCTTTTTCCTCCACAGTTGGAGTGGTTTTCATTTATTGATAATATTTGATAGCTTTTGTGTTTTCCTCCTTGATTGGAGCGATTTTCATTTTGTATCTGTTTCATAGCTCTAAGTAGATTAGTTTAATTTTCAAAGCCCTTTGATTTCTCTGCTCAGAGCATCATACAATAAAATCCCTTGCTGTGAACCCTGCATCTGTGTCTGAGCCTGGTCCTGTCACTGTGCAACTAAAATATGCTCAGAACAGCGAGAACAAAACTGCCTCCACTAAATCAGTTAAAACCAAAATATATGATCCCACTGCCATGATAGCATAAAATTATGTTCAGGTTTAAAAAGTTTCTTTCATCCTGAGCTAGGGTTGCCACCTTTCAGAAATAGAAATAAGGGATGCCCCCCTCACGCCCGAAACCGCACAGGTGAAAAAAAAAGGGACATCCCTAAAACTCCTAAGATGCATAGAAATGTATCTTTTTTTTATATGAAAAAACAAAATGCTTTGATTTAAAGTTTAAAGTGCTTTATTAGCATTGAACATGTAAACATGACTGTACAGACAGCCTGAACCTGAGCATGGTCATAGTAAACTATTAACACAGACAACATATTCATGGCAGAAATGGCCATTTATGTAGATCTCAGTAGGTCAGGTCTCTGTATCTGTGTGGAGTCAAGAAAGAAAGCGCATAACATAAAACTAATAAACAGATAAAAAAGAAAGTGCATAGTTTCCCTCAACTCCTTTTACGTCCTGTTTTAAATAACAAAACTTATAAACAGATAAAGAAAGTACATGACATAAAAAAAGTTTTCCTGCATGCATTGCAGTTTGCTTTATATTCATCTTCAGTGACTCTATCGAGCTATGGGTTGCCCTCTTCCCACTCCCGTCTATATATATATATATATATATATATTTTTTTTTTTAATTTTTTTTTTTTTACCTGTCCTGTTCAGTAGCTGAGGCAAGCAGCATCAGTGTTCCTGGTGCCTTGTTGTACTGAAGCAGTTTTATTCTGCATAGGAGGAATCTGATAAACTCCTCCTATAGCCATTTATGTTTAACTTTATTAGGAATGGTGTTGGTTCATTGATGAAGCTACCGGACTGAGGCTCAGGAGTGGACAGGAAGAGAGAACAGGGACAGGACAGTGAAGACAAGGGGGAGGGGGGAGACAAAAAAACAACAACAGCAATAGCAGAAAACAACAACAACAACAAAAACACAAAAACAAACAAAGACAAAAAAGCCAAACAAAAAACAAATAAACAAACAAAGAAAAAGTAACAACAACAAAAGAAAAAGAAAGAAAAAAAAACAACCAATGGTTGCAGAATTTCCGGTGCAGGCTTACCATTTGGTTTAATATAAATTTTAAGATAAATGTCTGAGTGTGTGTTTATGGGTCAGTTGTGAGCTCCATGCGTGTATGTGTGTATACGCGTGTGTATATGTATGTGTGTGTGCTACGGTTTATCTTGGATGCTGTGCGTAGCTGGCTGTAGCTGATGTGGGGGGCCAGGACATCGCACCCCCAGTCCAGGATGGCAGGTAGGTCAGGACCAGGTCACCAGAGCACCCCAAAACCCCCAGGACACGGGGAGCCCCAGGCCACCCCTCCCCCAGGAAACAGCCACAGGCCCAACCCATGCCAGGACCCATAGGAAAGCATAGGAGCAGCAACCCCCACCCGGAAGCAACCCACAGAGAGACGGGGCAGAGATGACCCCGGTCCCACCGGGCACTCCCCCCCCACAGCATGAGCAGAGCCCAGGGGCACAGGGCCCCCCAGCCCGAGACCCGACCAGAGCCCCCCAAGGGGTCCGCCAGCGGCGAGGCCGACACCCACCCACACCCCACACCCAGGCGGGGCAGCCACAGCCCACCACAACGACCAGGCCCACCGCCCCCGAACAGAGCTATCCCCCCCCCCAACCCTTGATCCCCATCCCCTCAACTCATCCCCTGTTCTCCCCCTCCCCCCAGAGCAGGAGGGCTTCAGGTTATAGGGCACCACCAGCCAGCCAGCCGGGACCCCCCAATCCCCGGAAAGGTCCAGCCCACCCGCCGGGGTGAGCCGAAGGCACGCACGCCCAGGACCGCCACCCCCGGACAAAACAATCATACTCTCATCTTCCTCCATACAGGGGCTGAGAACTCCATAGATGCTGATACGGTCCAGGGCACCTCAGACTTAATGAAACCGCCAGCGAGTGATCCACCGTACAACAGCAGGGCCCGTGGCCAACCCCAGCCCAACCACCATGCCGGGAAGAGGACCACCCCCCCCCCCCCGAAGAGCCCCGGCCAGGCCCCCAGGCCCGCAATGGTGCAGCAGCAAAGGAGGCAGCACTGGACCCACTCCCTGCCCAAGCTGCCCCCCCATCCCAACATGGTGCAGGGTGCGTGTTGTGCATGGAAATGTAGATGTGATGATGTGGATGACTAGAGTGTGGTTAAAATTGGCGGAGGCACCCAGGGCATGGGAGCCCCGCTGGCTGCAGACGGCAGAGTCTCCCAGTACATCCTCATGCACTCCCCCAAGCCCTAAATGTCTACGATGTGATTAAAAATTGGGGGGTCCAGCCCCTCAAGGCCTAGTGATACATAAGATGTGATGTGATGGGACAGAGAGGCAATGAGAGGGGCTGAGGAATGGGCCAGACCTGCAGGGGGTCAGCTTCCAGACTGGCCCCGCTGACCACCCCATCACCACTGCAACCAGCCGACAGGGAGTCTAGCCTCCCTGGTCCAGGGGTCAGATTGGAGCACCAAGGGGCACTGTCCGGAGATCCAGGCAGAGGGCCCACCACCGTGCAGTCAGAGGGCAGGGAGGGCCCAGGCCCCCAGTGCACAGCGGAACACCCAGCCAGCAGCCCGTGGTCAGGGCCACCAGTTCGATCAGCATCAAGGAGGTCAGCCCCCATCCCTCAGACGTCCCCTAGCATCCTCCCTTTGTCCGGAGTGGCGGCAGTCCAGGACACCGCGCCAGGGCCCAGCCCGCTCGAGGGTGGGCCGAGGCTAGCAAACCCCTCCCAAATGTGTGTGTGACCCCCCCGGGGGAGCGGCAGGGCCCCAGGTCAGCAAGTCCCAGGCGCCAAGCAGTCCACCTCTACCTCACTCTCCAGCCCCTACCTCCCTCCCTCCCTCCCGACCCTCCTCCCTCTCTAACCCCACCAAACCTTCCTTCCCCACCCTCCTCCCATCGTCCGGGGGCAAATATGCCCGTCTATATTTTTGTAGACGTTTCCTCTTTTGAGGACGAGGTGGGGTGTCCTGAGCGTCTGCTGTAGAAATTGAAGACATCTTTGTTGTTGTTTTTAAAACGCGCGGCGGTGCACTGAGCAGAGCAAGCGAGGTAACTAGGCAACGAACGGTGACCAGGAAGTGGAGCGCAAAGGGGCTGGGCTGTGCGGTGCAGGGCAGGCAGATAACATATTTTGCTGTCTTTGATATTTCCTGTCCTTTATTTTATTCGTTATTGTTAGTTCAGTGTTCACGTATGTACGCGGGTGTGTGTGTGTGACAAACGTACATTGGACAATTGTGAAATACGGAATAAACTGTATTGTATAAACTGTATAATATTGAACCAATACAGAAAGCAACTTTTAATTCCCAATGACATAATCACATATTTCAAGGGACGGGTGGCAAGTAAATCCTGAGCTCCTGGCACCCACTGCAGTATTCGATACTCAAACTTTATTTCCGGCTTAACAGGAAAATGCATCCATGACTTAAGCAAATTTGGAATTATTTCTTTGTGATGGATAAATCACTTTTTACGCTCTTTTTTTTTTTTTTAATCCGACTACTAAAGTAATAGTAATCGTCATCGTCGCTGTCCTCCGCATTATCCGGTGGGTCCGGGTCGCGGGGGCAGCAGCCTCAGCAAGGAAGCCCAGACTGTCCTCTCCCCAGCCACTTCCACCAGCTCTTCCGGGGGAATCCCGAGGCGTTCCCAGGCCAGCCGAGAGATATAATCCCTCCAGCGTGTCCTGGGTTGGCCTCAGGGCCTTCTCCCGGTTGGGCATGCCTGGAAAGCCTGCCGAGGGAGGCGTCCAGAACGCATCCTCACCAAATGCAGATGCAGATGCAGAAGCAGTGGCTCTAGTCTGAGTCCCTCCCGAATGACTGAGCTTCTCACCCTACCTCTAAGGGAGAGCCCAGAGTATTCCTTCCACTGCCCAATTATCTCCCCAGTTGACGTCAGCAGCCTCCTGCCCCCACTGTAAACGGTGTGGGCAAGTTGCAGCCTCCCCCCCCTGAGGCAACCAATGGTTTGCCAGAAACTTTTGGAGCAGACCGATAGTCGTTCTCCATGGCCTCACCAAACTCCTCCCACGCCCGGGTTTTTGCCTTGGTGACCGCCATAGGTGCACACCGTTTGGCCTGCCGTTACCGTACGGCTGCCTCTGAAGACCCACAAGCCAACCATGCCCTGTAAGCCTCCTTCTTCAGCCTGCCGGCTCCCCTCACCTCTGGTGTCCACAAGCGGGTTTGAGGATTACCGCCGTGACCGGCCCCAGCAGCCTTGCAGCCACAGCTAACAGCAGCCACCTCAACAATGACAGAGTGGAACATGGCCCATTCGGACTCAATGTCCCCCACCGCCCCCCGGATGTGGTCAAAGCTCTGCCGGAGGTGGGAGTTAAAGATCGTTCTGACTGAATCTTCCGCCAGGCGTTCCCAACAAACCCTCACTACTGGTTTGGGCCTGCCGGGTCTGCCCGGCATCTTCCTCTGCCATCTGATCCAACTCACCACCAGATGGTGATCAGTTGACAGCTCAGCTCCTCTCTTCACCCGAGTGTCCAGAACATGCAGTCGCAGGTCAAATGATACGACTATAAAATCAATCATAGACCTGCGACCTAGGATGTCCTGGTGCCACGTGCACCGGTGGGCATCCTTATGTTCGAACATGTCACGATTCCTGTCTCGTGCTTCCTGTTTTATTTTGTAGTCCTGTCCTGTCTTCCTGACCTCCCTGCTGTGATTACCTCATGTGTCTCACCTGGTTGATTGCCACACCTGTGCCTTGTTCCCTCCTTGTATTTAACCTCAGTGTTTTCCGGTGTTTGGTGTTGGGTCATTGTCGTTGGTAGTTTATTGCATTTAGTTGTTAGTTTCATGTCTTGTGCTTATCTCATTCACGGTCCGGAGTCAAGTCTCAAGTGTCCCGCTCTCGTCAAGTCTCAAGTGTCCAGCTCTCACGTCACGTCTCCAGCCTCACGCCACGTCTCCAGCTCTCATGTCACGTCAGGAACCACTAGGGGCTCAGTATCTTGCGCAAGGATACTTCTTTCCTTCATCATGGTTACTGGGGAAGTGAAGATTGAACCAGCAACCCTTTGGTTCCTAGATAGCCACTCTACCTCTGAGCCATGCTGCTCCCTTGATAAAGGTGCTGTCTTTATTGAGCCTGCTTTGCTGCAGACTAGTCAAGGCTTGTCAGTGATCTAAAAAGAAAGATATCAATGTGGAAAACAAGAGCATGTTATTTCATGTTGTATGTTTACTTGTTAAAGCAGTGGTGGCTTGAAGTCTGTCAAGAAGAAAGCAGGGTATGTATGAGTGCGTGTGTGTGCATTTGTGTGAAGAGAGAGTACTTGTCCAACCCACAAAACCACCTCTTATGAAAGTGCTTTAAGCCCAGTTGTACTGCACAGCTTTTAGGTGAGAATGTCTTCTTGCTGCTTCTATTAAAAAAAAAAAAAAAAAAGCTTGACTCTTTGGGAACTACCACTGGCTAAATAAAGGTTAATTTTTTTTTTAATGTGTTACTTGAGGATTTCAGGAGTGGTAATTACAATGGGTTTGTATGGGGAAATTTTAAGATGTTTTCAAAAGTAAATGTTACCAATGTAAAATAACTACTGGTGGACAGAGTACACAACTAAACTATTTGAGTAAAAGTACAGATACTCCTTGTCAAATATTACTCCAATATAAATAAAAGTAACTTAGACAAAATATTACCTATGTAAAAGTACTAAAGTATTTGCTTAAAAAAATACATTACTATTAAAAAATACATCAGGAAATACAGGACAGGAAAGTAACTTTTCATTATACAGCACACTGATGCAATTCTGCTACAGATATGTTGCAAAGCTCAAAAATAAACTAAAACAAGAAGCCTCAGAAAATATATTGTCACATTCAGTGTATCCTTTCATGAGCTAATTAGCTTTAGATTACTTTTTACATAGGTGTTTGTTTCATTGGCTAATTTACTTATACATCACTGCCAAAAGTGATCCTGATAACCCACATCAAAGACAGCCCCACCTCACTAACATGCACACACATATATTTATCCCCTATATTGGACTCCTGGATATGAATTGTATAAAAAACATGAACAGAGAGTCAACTTAATCATTCAGCTGCACAGCAAGAGCCACATTTTCAAACTGTTTACAAATGGCAATGTTGTGACTACAGACAATTACATTTTAAATGTTCATCTGCTATTTAAAATTAAGCTAGCTACCTCCACTTACATACCGCAACATGCTTTTTCAGGTTGAATGATGAGTTTTTGTAGGCTGTGATATATTTTGTTCACAGTAAACACAACAAACACTTGAAACAAATCTTCTTTCAAACAATCTCAAACATGGCCTTGATAGGCCATGGATGATCAGGGGGAGTTTCTCCATGAGTTTCTTTGGCAGCTTCCTCCATTTCTTTATCCATTTTCCTCCACATGTATCCCTAACATCAAAGTTGAATTTCATTTTGAACAGGTCATATGGCATGACATAGCACAAGTACAGGAGTACGGCTAAGACAAACCATACACGAATCAGAAGAAAGTTTATTTTTGCAGAATTTTCCATCCATCCCACCATCTTCTATACCAATTATCCTGTTAAGGGTGGCGGGGGGGGCTGGAGCCTATCCCAGCTGCCTTTGGCGAGAGGTGGGGTTCACCCCAGATAGGTCACCAGTTCATTGCAGGGCCAACACATAGACAGACAACTGTTCACATTCACAGCCACACCTACAGTCAATTTAGAGTATTCAATTAGCCTAGACCCCTCTTGCATGTCTTTGGACTGTGGGAGGAAGCCGGAGTACTGGAGAGAACCCTCGCAGGCACAGGGAGAACATGCAGACTCCACACAGAAAGACCCCGAGCACGAGAGGGGGCTCGAATTCAGAACCTTCTTGCTGTGAGGAGACACTGTGTGCCGCCCTTTCTCAGAATTTTGCACTACTTTTTCTTAAGAAAAATACTTTTTGGCATGGTGGCACGGTGGTGCAGTGGTTAGCGCTGTCACCTCACAGCAAGAAGGTTCTGGCTTCGAGTCCCAGCTCGGGCACGGGATCTTTCTGTGTGGAGTTTGCATGTTCTCCCTGTGCCTGCGTGGGTTCTCTCCTGGTACTCTGGCTTCTTCCCACCGTCCAAAGACATGCAATTGGGGACTAGGCTGATTGATACTCTAAATTGACCATAGGTATGAATGTGAGTGTGAATGGTTGTGATGGACTGGCGACCTGTCCAGGGTGAACCCCACCTCTTGCCCATAGCTGCTGGGATAGGCTCCAGCACCCCTGCGACCCTTAACAGGAATAAGTGGAAGACGATGGATGGATGGATTTTTTTGGCATAGACTCCTTTATCTAACAGTAAATTGACAGGAAACAAGGGACAGGGAGGGGTGTATGACATGCAGCAAAGGAAATCTAGCCAGGATTCAAACTCGGGTCAGCTGCATATGTGACATGTGCTCTAACCACTCAAGTACCCGAGCAAGTCACTTTGTGCTACTTTTGCGGTTATGTACTGTAAGTTAACATATGTGCAAAAGTAACGAGTAATGAAAGAAATGTAGTGGAGTAAAAAGTACAACATTTGTCCTTCAAATGCAGTGGAGTAAAAGTATCACCCCAAAATAATACACAAGTAAAGAACAGATACTCAAAAACCATATTTAAGTACAGTACTCAAGTAAATTTACTTTGTTACTGTCCACCACTGAAAATAACAAAACCCAAATAATTCAGAAAAAAATGCTTGATTCAGCCATTGAAAAGCAAAGGACACTTTATTCTAAAACATCTACTGTGTTTTCAAAGTAAATGCAGCAGTTAAACGTACTTTGGAAAATATATGGTAAATCGTTATATTTCTGGTATTTCTTGATTTATCTTGATTCTTATTGGTATATTGACTTTCCATAAGAATATCCTCTTTTGTTTTTAATATAATTTATATATGGAAATTGTTACAAAAGATAATTCTATGTAAATCTCACTCTTTCTTTCCAATGGTAAGACACAGAATCTGCTTTGTCACTAGATAATATGCAAGACTGAAAAGTGTTTCATGAGAGACCCATTGATATTTGAACGAGCTACGGACAGAATTCTTGAGATATAGGGGAGGTAGAAGGATATGGCCATGTCCCCATCATGTGTAAGAAAAGATAAGAGCTCATGATGAGTGACTAAGTTACTCGTCATAAGGCAAGCCCAGATATCAAAATACATAACCAAGGTATCAGAGAGAAACGACCTTTATTAACATAACTGTTCACAAACAATGTCTTTTATTGATCTGATTTACCATAACAATTTATCATTTAAGTCTTTTTCATCACTCAGAGCAGGCAAGGGCACAACTTGTCAACAGGCAAGGCAGGCAACTGCTTGGGGCCCCAAGCCACTAGGGGGCCCCCCGAGAGCTGGTCTCAGCATGCTTGACAGTGGTACAAGCCAAGCGAGAATTTCATCCATCGAGACTTAGTGATGGATGACATGATTTTGTTTGCTCCTGTCCTGTTATACAAACAGTTAATGTATGCTATGCCCTTATTAACAGCAGATCCGTGTTAACAAGAGTTCAGAGA
The DNA here is from genome assembly GCF_037954235.1 of Aulostomus chinensis. NCBI lineage: Eukaryota > Metazoa > Chordata > Actinopteri > Syngnathiformes > Aulostomidae > Aulostomus > Aulostomus chinensis. The sequence continues at coordinate 6,220,529 of NC_141327.1, read as the reverse complement.
ATCCACACTTTTTTTTAAACAGACACGCGTGCTAATCTTATGTTATGCTTAACTTAGCAACAAAGTTAGTTGCCAACGTTCACTGGTCAAGGTGGCTGGAGTGAACGAACACACACAGTTATAGTTATTATGAGAGATTTTCTTTCATCGTGGTAAATTAACATGACACATACTTATCTAATTGATGAGATGAAGACGTTTATTTCTGCTTGACTCTAGAATCACCTCTGAAAACAGGAAGACACTGAAAAGTTACTATGACGTTAATTTAACAGCACAGTCTGGTGTACAAGGAAAATAGAGACCATTTTAAACAAGATTTATATTGAAGAAAAATAAAATATTCAAGTCAATGACGTTTTTCTTTACTTGACAGGGAAAACAAAAAGGCAAAAGCAATTAAGTACCATAAAAGTAGAACTAAGTACAACATACCATTGACTATCCTATCAATTATTGAAATGAGGCAGTATCAACTCAACTAGGAAAACTCATAAGATAGGAAAGTTCTTAAAGCTGCATGTTCCAACCCCAAATTCCTCAATAAATAATCGAAAACTTAAAAACAACAACAACAAAAGCAGACCTCCACAGGTTTGGATTCAACTTGATGATATAGAGTGATATCATGTATGTCCTTCAAATACAGTCAGTCCAGAAAGTGTTCACAGCACTTCACTTTTCCCATATTTTATGTTATAGCCTTATTCCAAAATGGAATAATTTCACTTTTTTCTCAAAATTCTATGCAAAATATCTCAAAATGACATAAAAGAAGTTTTGTGTAAATTTACTAAAAATACAAAACTAAGAAATCACATGCACATAAGTATTCACAACCTTTGCAATGAGGCTCTAAATTGAGCTCATGTGCACCGTTTCCACTGATCAACCTTGAGGCGTTTCTACAGCTTAACTGGAGTCCACCTGTGATTAATTCAGTTGATTGAACCTGATTTAGAAAGGCGCACACCTGTCTTTACAGTATAAGGTCCCACAGTTGACAGTGCATGTAAGAGTATAAACCAAGCATGAAGTCAAAGGAATTGTCTGTCGACCTCAGAGACAGGACTGTCTCAAGGCACAAATTTAGGGAAGGGTGCAGAAAAATTTCTGCTGCTTTGATGGTCCCAATGAGCACCATGGCCTCCATTGTTGTCCTCCTCCACTTATCCGGTTGGTCTGGGTCACGGGGGCAACAGCCTCAGCAAGAAAGCCCAGACTGTCCTCTACCCAGCCACGTCCACCAGCTCTTCCGTGGGAATTCTGAGGTGTTCCTAGGCCAGCTGAGAGATATAATCCCTCCAGCGTATCCTGGGTCTGCCTCCTCCCAGTTGGACATGCCTGGAACACCTCCTGAGAGAGGCATCCAGGAGGCATCCTCACCAGATGTCTGAACCACCTCAACTGACTCCTCTCGACATGGAGAAGCAGCGGCTCTACTCTGAGCACTTCCCAAATGACTGAGCTTCGCACTTTATCTCTCAGGGAGAGCCCAGCCACCCTGCAGAGGAAACTCATTTTGGCCACTTGTATTCGCAATCTCATTCTTTCGGTCATTACCCAAAGTTCATGACCATAGGTGGGGGTTGGAACGTAGATAGACCAGTAAATCAAGAGCCTCGCCTGGGCTGGGCTGGGCACCCGTCTGAGCAATCGGGGGAGAAGGGCCTTAGTCAGGGAGGCAACCAAGAGTTCGATGGTCATTCTGACAGAGCTCCAGTGTTCCTCTGTGGACAGAGGAGAGCCTTCCAGTAGGACAACCATCTCTGCAGCAATCCACCAATAAGGCTTGGATGGTAGAACAGCCAGACGGAAGCCACTCCTTAGTAAAAGGCACATGGCAGCGCGCCTTGAGTTTGCCAAAAAGCACCTGAAGGACTCTCTGACCGAAACTGTGAGTTCTCACCAAACGCGAATGCGAATTTGACGCCGGATCATTTTAGTGTCCATTTGTGTCATTCGCGTGAATACGCGAATTCGCTCACTTGCCCGAGTAGCAAGTATTTCCGGCAACGTTTCTTTCTGCCATTTCACCATGAATATTCACAGAACTGTTGCGTTGTACCTGCCGTGGAAGGCAGAAATACGTTGGAAAACTAAACGTCATCGTATCTGGGTTATCAACACCATCTAGAGGCGAGCTCAGCTCAGTGAATTTCACTGCTCAGTGAACCGAGCTCCTCCAGGGCTCCGTCTGGATAACCACCGCTTCAAGCGGTACTTTCGGATGACGGCTGGCCAGTTTTACGACCTGCTAGCTAGGATCGGTGACAGAATTTCACGAATGGACACCAATTTATTCAACTGGTTCTTGTAATTTTGACACGTAGTGTCATATAGCACCAGGTTTCCACATATAGCCACAATCAACTTGTCCTCCATCTTGTCAGTCACAGTCAGTCAGTCAGTCAGCCGTGACGTCGGGACATCCTAAACGCTGATTGGCTGTCTTGACGTGAATTTTTCGCCAAAGTTCAATATTTTCAACTTGCGCGAATGGCGAACATTTCGCCTCACGAATTTGCGGCGCCAGACTGAAAATTTGCCTGATTCGCGCGTTTGCATAGACTTTGAATGGAAACTGTTCGCGCAAATGCTCGAATTCGCATTCGGTGTGAACGCACAGTAAGAAGTAAATTATATGGTCTGATGAGACAAAGATTGAACTCTTTGGTGTGAATGCCAGGTGCTGTGTTTGGAGGAAACCTGGGACCGCTCATCACTTGGCCGAAACCATCCCCACAGTGAAGCATGGTGGTGGCAGCATCATAATGTGGGGATGTTTTTCAGCAGCAAAACTAGGAAACTAGTCAGGTTTGAGGGAAAGATGAATGCAGCAATGTACAGAAACATCCTGGATGAAACCCTGTTTTAGAGCGCGCTTGACCTCAGACTGGGGTGACGGTTCATTTTTCAGCGGGACAACAACCCTAAGCACACAGCCAAGACAACAAAGGAGTAGTTTCAGGAAAACTCTGTAAATGTCCTTGAGTGGCCAAGCCAGAGCCCAGACTTGAATCCGATGGAACATCTATAGATCTATCTGAAAATGGCTGTGCACCAACGCTCCCATCCTACTGGATAGGAGCTTGAGAGGTGCTGCAGAGAGGAATGAGCAAAACTGCCCAAAGATAGGTGTGCCAAACTTGTGGCATCATATCCAAAGACTTGAGGCTGTAATTGCTGCCAAAGGTGCATCAACAAAGTATTGAGCAAAGATGAAATACCTTGTGTGTGAATACTTGTGTACGTGTGATTTTATTTTTAATAAATTTATACAAATCTCAAACAAACTTCTTTCACATTGTCATTATGGGGTATTTTGTGTGGAATTTTGAGGAAAAAAATGAATGTATTCCATTTTGGAATAAGGCTGTAACATAAAAAAAATGTGGGAAAAGTGAAGCACTGTGAATACTTTTCGGACTGACTGTATTAAATTATTCTGCAGGTTGAAGGCGAAAGACCAACTTAAGGTTGGCAGTAGAGTGTAACTGATCTCTTTGCTGCACCGGAAGTTAATACACGCCAGCAGTCATGTCTCAACCTTACAAGCTTAAATATAAGTAAGCCATTATGAACCCCAGCATGATCAGCGTTAAAGTCTGAAGGCAAGGCAAGGTAAGGCAAATTTATTTGTATAGCACCATTCATACACACGGCAATTCATAGTGCTTTACAGAGGGAAGAGAAATTGAAAGTTAGAATCAGTTTAAAATTGAAAACATGAATTAATGAATGAATGAACTGAATGCCAACACTGGACTGTAATAACCCACTGATGCTAGTGTCACCAGTGAGAGTCAGCTTACAGGCTGGAATAAACCAGATTTACCTGAACAGCGTTTCTGTGTGGCAAACCATGCAAGCCTGACATCCCTGGTTCAAATCAGACCCAGAACCTATGTTGAATGTCATCTGCTTGTCATAACTTCCTGGCTCATTCCTCTCACAAATAAAGGCCAAATGCCTCTATTGATAAACAGAATCTATCTGACTCCTGTTCATTGGCTGACCCTCACGCAGTTTAGAGGTGACCTCACATTTTCGGATTGGTCAGTCCCAATTTTCCTGTGAAGCATAGGTACATGCTCAACCAGGGTTTTGAGCAACTTGGAAAAGGTTGGATTTGCAAGCTTCACAAGAAATTCACAGCTTGCATATCTAACAATGACGGCAGCAACTATGAGATGGCTAAGGTCTGCCTGGGGAAGCCAGAGGGGTCATTCTGTGAACTGATGTCTACTTTGGCTGATTTTGGTCAACTGTCTGGTTACAAAGTTAACATTTCAAAAACTCAGGTGATGACGTTGAATTATTCTGCTCCAGAATCTCTGTCAAAGAAATGTAAAGTCAACTGGGAAAATGGGGAAATTAAATATTTGGGAATATGCTTAACCAGGGATCTCAAGGAGCTCTTCCAGAGGAACTACCCCCCCAGTATCTGCGGCGATAAAATCAGACCTGCACAGATGGAACCTGGTGCCCTTCCTAAAGTGTTGCTCTCACCACAGAAACTTAAAAAATGGCGGTGTTGTTGTGCTGAACCGGAAACGTCGTGTGAGCGGACCAATCACAGTCCGTTGATGTTCACGTCACTATGCGTCGCGTCGACGCGTAGTCAGGATTTTTTGGAGGTGCACGTCGGGCTACGGCGTAGGTGTCTGCATTGACGGCGTAGGTACGGCGTCGCCACGACACAGAAGCATAAATCAGGCTTAAGCCTTAGCTTCCCCGGCTACTGTATCTTTTTTGGAACCTGACTGTAGAGGTCAGCGAGAGTCAATTTCAAGAATGGGACAAGTGGATCTCCAGGTTTGTTTGGCAGGGTCTAATGCCCCTCCCATATTGTTGCAACAGCTCATATGCTGCTAAATGGAAGGAGTTAGAGTCCAACCTATCAGACACGTTCCCAATGCAAGCCACAATCGTGGATGAGGGTCTAATGGGAAAATTGAAGGAGCTAGGGAACCCATGGCTGACCCACACACTTCAAATCTGGCAAAAGGTGATTGATAGGTGTGACATACATAGACTGTTGAGGGTATTTAGGTGGTTTGCTTCTGATTCTGATTTTGCTCCCAAAAGATAATACCCCAGCTTCAAATCGTAGTTAACGCATGGACTCACATTTTTATCACTCACGGAAAAGAACACTGTCCACAGTTTTGAGGTTTTGCGTACCAGGCATGGGCTACAAAGGAATGACTTCCATAGATATCTCCAGTTGCGATCCTACATGAACCAAGATTGCAAATTGGCAGGCCTTTCTGCTGTAGAGTCTGAATTCTTCCACATTCTGAAAAAAGCTATGTCAACGATGCCATCCGACTCCCTTTGTAGACTATATGCAGTTATATCCCGTGCCGCCAGGGGTGACACTGTACGTGAAAGGTAGATGGGAGAGGGGGGCAGGGATGGTGATCTCTGAGGAGACATGGAGAGTTAATTGGGCCTTTCAGTGGTCAACGTCCAGCTCCATGGTTCGGAGAGAACATGGCTGGAAGAATATTATCAGATTCTTTAAGACGCCCCAACAAGAGAAATATAAAGGCGTCAATATGCCGTGCTAGAGGCAATGTGGGTCGAGGGTGGCCAACCACTACCACATCTTTTGGGACTGTCCCGGGCTGAAGGCATTGGGGGGGGGGGGGGTGCGCGTTCACAATACTGTGTTCAGTCTTTAATACTCAATTTCCTCTGGATTTTAAAATCTTGTATTTAGGTCACATTACCCTAGACCTGAGATGAAGTTGTCACAGCTGCTTCTTGTGGCAAGCAAAAAGGCCATCACCAGGAAATGGCTGACTCAGACCCCACCAACCCTGGATGACTGGTTTGGAATTGTCCTGGAGATATTTAGGATGGAGAAATTGACCTACCAGCTGAAAATACAGCAAGATGAATTTTACCGCATCTGGGACAGGTGGATCTCATACAGTATGTGACCCCCATGAGAGCGGATTTTGTGTGATCTTACTTGTATCTTTTTTCTTATTCTTCTCCTTTTTCTCCTTTCTTCTCACTTCAATTTAATGATTTAATTTTTGCATGATCATTTAAAAAATTTTCCTCACAATAGCGACAGTTAAGTGAATTGTCTGTTAAATCACTTTTAATTGTACACTCTCTATAACTGCGCTTTATAAACATCTAGCTGATACTCTTTTGAGGAGGATGGTTGCTGATGTGCTCCGACAAAAAATGGAAGCACTGTTATCTTGACTGTCTTTATTACTGCTGTGCCATGTGTTTCCATTCCAAGTAAAGATACAATTTAAAAAAAAAAGAAATAAAATTGATTCGATAGATATATGGTTGTGGCCAGCTATGAGTGATTGTATGCAAATGTACTCTCAAGCTTGCAGTTTGCACAGCGAAATGGACAAGCCATTTGAGAAAATCCAGAATGCTGGATACACAGCCTCAGTAAAGGAGTATACAAAGGTGTGGAAGGGATATGCTCGATCTGCCACATTATAGAATGTAACAGTACCGCCCTCACAATCCAACAGCACGCCCACACGCTTAGGACAAGGATTGACCAACACCGTCTCACGGCTGTTGTGCCAAGCTGACAGCTTGACATTAAACCACTCCACACACCAAGACTTGGGGTTGCGGCCCAGCCTACTGGTAGGACCTTTGCGGTCCATGCTGCGGTAAGCAAAGCCTACACCGATGAAGTTGCTGTTGCTTAGTCGGACTTCCCAGTAGTGTCGGCCTGTAGAGAAGCCCTTGGAGGTCAGCACCTGAGAGCAGACAGCAAACCGCTCAGGGCATTCAGGGTATTGCACCAGATCATCTGACACAGAGGCCTGAGTGAAGCCCTCACTCAGTATGATGCGTCTGTGAGCTGTCTTTGGATCAAAAGTGAGCACCGTTCCATCTGTCAGAAGACAGGAAAACACTGCTGTTGCAATGATCATATGAGGGGAACATATCTGCAATTGTCATGCACTTACATTTCAGGAGTTCACTTCTCTTTTCATGAGATGTAATGTTTGGTGGAATTGCAAATGTTTCTACAACAGAAGACAAACATTTGTATAGTCAGGGATTTCAGATGTTTAAAATGCTCCTATTTCTTTACTTCCCTGAATGTAGAAAGTACCTGTTTTTGGCTCAGAGGTATGAGAATGGCCTTTACGTTTGTTCTTCCCATCAATATCAAGCAAGTTTTCCATTGAACGAGCCAAATCCTTCTGTCCAGCACCAATGTTTGGGACCTGAGGAGTCTTTTTGGTTGGTTCTAAAGTATTGGGGGGGGGGGGGGGAAAGTATATGTTGTATTCAAACTAATTTATAGAATTTTTTATTTATTTTTTTAATTTGTAGAATTACTACAGTGATTGAAAACAAAACATTACCTGTACGGTCTGTACAGCGCATGATCTGTGACTAAGATTAATTTACATATTCAGACCATTAATGTTGCCCCTTGCAAAATTTATATCTGTGCATTGTATACAATTGCCCAGGGCAATACATTACCCTCACATTTTGTCTTCATATCTTTGTATTATACGATGATTAAGCAATACTGTTACAAAGGGTAGTGATATGAGTAGCCAAAACACCTGTCAGTATCATATTTGTCGGTCAAGTGTCACCACAACCTAAGCAACCAAAGTGAGTTGATTTTACACATTTGAAAGTTCTCATCAATGCAGATTTATATTCCATTTTGATTAAGGATTCATGGAATTAGCTGCAACAAGGCAGAGCTATGCACTGGTGGTAATTGTGTGTACATGTTACTGATCAAATTTACATTTTCTTACTTTGAGTTTTCTTCTTCTCTGGTTTGGTCTGACTTTGAGCATGGGGCTGGGCTGTGGGGTATGGTAGGATTGGATTGGGGAGCAGAAGATGTCCTTTCTTTGCTGCAAAGGGAATCAGAAATACAATACTTAGTGGGCTGTATCCATCATAATTATATTTTATAAAATACAAAGTAAAAAAATGTGTGTTACTTAATGGAATATGCAGCATGTGCATGTGACAGAGGAACATACCCAATTCTTGTTGGTGTGTGAGGCTCAGAGGTGTGGCTCCTGTGGCAGAAGCTGCTTTCTCACCTGTGAACACAACAATGAGTGTTAACACTATTTACATTGTTATCTACAAGACTTCAAACTCATTTTCCAGTATCCAATCACCACCAAATGAAGGAGGAATTAAGGTTAGCTTTGTTAGGTGTTTTTTCCCCCAGTCTCCATCACATGACATCAACTCACCAGATGTAACATGTCAGTATTTATCTCTGCAACGTAAGTGGACATGATGGACACAGGTTAAATAGGAAAATAATCAAGTTGTACTAGCACATTTACCTGTTTTCATCACTGGCAGTCGGGCAGCGAGAGGCTGTTTAAGGATCTCGCTAATATGGTCCTTTAGGCTGGTAGCGAACGTGTGTGTTGCCATTATCTTTTTGGAGTCCAGGTTGATTCGAGGTGTGTAAGGGTCAAAGGTTACAGCTTGGGGCATGTTAAATGAAGCCTATGAGGAGAAAGTTACACTGTACACAGTTTTTTCATGATGGGTTAAGATTAAAAAAAACACTGACAGAATATGACAGCTGTATTCACACCTGCCAAAATGAACAGCCCATTTTCCCACTGGCCAAAAACACAGCTAACATCAGGCTTTGGTCTGCAGAGGGAACAGCTTTAATCAGCATTATGTCCCCTGCAGTAGACAGGTATTCATTGGTTCTGATCTATTGATTAGAACAGAAAAACCGGGTGGAGGAAGTAATCTGCAGCCAGCTGCTGTTGCTTCCAATCTAGTACCCACACAACAAGTGGTCAGAGTTCTACTACCAACATACATGGAGGCATGAAAGCTTGTCACCTCCATTTCATCTCAGCCACAAATTAAACCCATCTGTGTTCAAGCAGCGATGCTCTCATTTAGTCAGTGATTTTGAAAAACAAACAGCGCAGTGATTGTTCTCCATGCTGCCATTACTACATCTACCCATGAGTTTAATACAGTCGAAAGATCCTACACTCCAGAGTCATTTTGACAACACCGCTCACCTCATTCCAGTGTAGTGACTGCATTCTTGTCATCGAATATGACAGAGTAGAAAAAAATAAAGGAAACTCCTCCTCTACTCACAATGGAAAAAAGCTAATCAGCTTTATAAAGTGCATTTAACTTCGTGTACATGGGTATATGCAGTGGGAAACTAGGATTTAGGGAAATAACTCACTCACTCGCTACTTTCATTAACATGAACACAATAAAGTTATTTCAGCATGCTGTTAATTCGGAGTGTTAACATCATCTGAATGTCGTCAGATGAGTTTTAAGATTATGTAGTGGAATTTTCTATGCAGAGATGGTTAGAGAAGACAAAAAATGTACTTTAAAAGAGTTAGAGATTTTAGTGAAAATACAAACCATAGTATGAATTCTAAAGAATATCCTGAGTGCACTCAGAATAGGACTTTAGCACTATCAAGAGAAAAAACTAATGAGACAAAAAAACCTGACTGTGCTGAGCACAGTAAAATGTTCATCCTTTGTGCCTCATTATTCAATCTTGAAAAGTAAATTATGATTAATAATATGATTACTTCCTAGGTGTCCAACTGTGACATTTCATGTTTTTTTGAAATAACAACATTCATTTATTTTTTCTATTCTATTTGGTTTTCATTCCCACTTCTACTCAGATTATGGTGGTGGTCTCACCTGTAGAAAGGCCAGGGTTTGGCTCTGATTCAGTAGTTTGTGGATATCATCTTTGGCTTTGCTCAAGTTACTGATGTTTTCAGAAAACCTCATCATGAGACTCCTGAGTTTGGTCTGACCGCTCTCCAGCTCGTGGTCCACAACATTCATGGCATCACGCTCCTCTTGGGCCAGCATGTCCCGGATCTGCTCATACTCACTTGCCACTGCTTTCTTCCTGTTGGTCGCTGTGTCCTGAGGTTGGAGTGGTGACCGTGTGAGTGTGGAAGATGACACGTAAACACACAGCTTAGACAAAGTACGTAAAATAATTAAGTTTGTTGAAGTGAACAGGGCCTGTTTCAAACAAATGGTATTTGTGACAAATTTTAAGATTTGATCACAAGTTCTGGTATCAATACCCAACTTTTATAAGTCCCTTACATTCGGGAAATGTGTGGTAACCCTTTCGCTTTACTTAGAATATGAAAGACATCTTGCTATGTTGCAACTATGAAAATGTTAGTGCAGAAAATAAAGCTCGTCAGTTGAGTTATCATCGCAGCTTTTTAAATAGCCACACTGACATCAGGACAAAGACTGACAAGCTCTGCTCAGCTTTATTTGCTCACTGGTTGCTATTTTGTGTTAGTAGATGATTACACTTCATCTATATTCCATTAACAAAAATTATAAAAGACAATAAAAGTTTTAGTTTGGGTACTTTGTCATAAAATTGAGATGTGACGTAAAAGACTGCACATTTCCAGCTTTTGTCACTCAAACCAATATGTTCCTGGTAGCTGGTTTGTATGGTTTTGTGGATAGAAGAGTAAATGACAAACCAAATACTTAGATATACCTTCAGAGTGAGCTGCATGTCCCTCACTTGAGATATGATGGTCTCATTCTTGGTCATCTTTTCGTCCAGGATATCCAACTTTTTTCTGAAGTCCAACTGCAAGTAGAAACAAAAACACTGAGTTGTTTGTTTTTTTTAATAAACAAATTGGAGTCCACTTCAGGTTGAGAAGTAATTATGGGGCTGTTGTGTTTCAAACGGGGGGGGGGGGGGGGGGGGGGCAAATAACCAATCCAGTGAGCACCATAACCGCTACAAAGCCCCATTTACTCACAATTATGTTAACTAATTATATGAGTGTAGAATATATCACCTTTGTAACACACACACACAAAAACACACACCTCTTGTATTAACCTCTGCTCCTCAGGAGAGGTAAAGGTGCAAGACTTGTGCACCTGCTGCAGACACAAGCTACAGATGAGGCGGCCGTGCTGGGTGCAGAAGAGCTCCATCAGCTTGTGGTGGTCCGGGCATATGCGCTCCGACAGATCGCCCATGGGCTCACTCAGCTGGTGAACGCGAAAAATCGGGTTCTCCCGGTGGGGCCGCAAGTGCTCCTCGCAGTAGGAGGCCATACATGTGAGGCAGGTTTGAGCCGCCCTGGCTTCCATACACGTATCACAGAGGACATCGCACTTCGCTGCTTTGCCCTGTTCTTCCTCGGACACACTGACCTCGGTTTTGTTGGACCGGACCATGAAAGTCTCCACGACGGCGCAAAGGACCGTGTTTTTCTTCAGTTCCGGTTTGGTGGCGAAGTGGGTCCGACACTGAGGGCAGGAGTAAGTTTCCTTCCAGGTGGCGAGGAGGCAGTCCTGGCAGAAATTGTGGCCACAGGGGATGGTGACCGGACAGTCAAAGGGAGACAGACAGATACTGCAGGACAGCTCGTCCTCAAGGCTCAGAAGAGAGAACTGTGTCTCTTCTACCGCCGCCATGTTGTTGTGCCAGGCGAGTAGATGGTGGGAGAATCGAAACTTAACCGACGTCAGGAAGAAACGAAAGTAAAAAGCGTCGTTGAATGCTTAACCCTTTGCTGTCCTCACTGATGAAAACTTGTGTAAGTCAAAATACATTCTAAAACACCAACAAAAATCTTCTACATTTTTCGTTTTCTGGTGGATGGCAACCAGCTTTAAAGGTACATTAACACCATCTTCTTTGTTGGAGTGTGAACCAGTTAACTTCCCACGAAAAAACAAAACAAAACAAAACCTCTGCCTTTTTCTACATGTATAATTTTTCTCACTATTAACTAATGCCGGTCAAAACCATTTATCTATCTCTTTGATATTGTCATTTAAGTGAATTTTTCCCATTTCTATCTCATATAAATACTTAAACATTTCCCATTTTTCCCTGTTAAAAATCCACCTCCCAATGTCTCTCCTTGTTTGTTATTGCTTTCCACTTACATGCTACACATCCCTGGAAAATGATCACTACCTGATCACGTTTCTTCTTATATATCCCACTCACATTTCCCTGCTAGATTCCAAGATACTAAAGTTAAATCTAATACTGAAGTACTCCCTGTTTGCATAGCTATCCTAGTCTGCCACCCTGCCCCCTGGCAGTGCTTCTGTTACCTCCCCATCAGTGGTGGCTGACCCATAGAGGGCACTATGGCGCCGCCCCTTCTTCTTCTTCCTCTTCTTTGGTTTTTACGGCGGTTGGCAACCCACCAGATGGAGCATTACCGCCCTCTTCTGTCCCATCGCGGAACACCATCTTTCCCTACTTCTAACCCCTACACCTAACTCCTACCTCTAAATCCTAAACATAATCCCTAAACCTAAATCCTATCATACAATCCTGTATCCCTCAAATACTCTAAAAGAACCCTAACACTCTCCCTATCCTCCATCCTCAGAACTCCCTCCAGACTGATCTCACCCTTCCCCATGTTCCTCCACCTGTCCCTCAACACCCTCCTCTCCACCTCATACCTGCCACACCTCAGGAGTACGTGCTCTACTGACTCTTCCTCACCACAGCCCTCACACAGCCCTGTGTCGTGCTTCCCTAACACCTTCAAATTCCCGTTCAGCCCACAATGTCCCAGCCTCAGCCTCACCTTCACTACTTCCTCCCTCCTCTGCCCACCTCCACCCCTACACCCTCCAGCCCGCACACTCCTCTGAACCCTATACAAGTGCCTACCCTTCTTCTCTTTGTCCCACCTTCCCTGCCACATGCCCATCACCCTCTCCCTCACTATCACCTTCACCTCAGCCCTACTCACCCTCACATTCATCTCCACTGTCCTCTTCACCAACGCCCCCTTTGCCAACTCATCTGCCTTCTCGTTCCCCTCCACCCCCACATGTGCTGGTACCCATAAAAACCTAACCTGACGCCCCCCCCCCCCCCCCCCCCCCCGCTGAACTATCCTCATGACTGCCTGAAGAACCTGGTACAAAATATCCTGACGACTACACGTGTGACATGACCTGATGCTAGTTAGGACTGCTGCTGAATCTGAGCCGACCACCACCCTCCCCACTTGTGTACACTCCACCCACCTCAGTGCCACCAGCACCGCTACCATCTCCACTGTGTAAACCCCCAGCCCATCTGTTGTGCGCCTACTAAGCCCTATCCCTCTCCCCGGTACTGCCACCCCAAATCCTGTCTCCCCAGACTCCGCCCTTGATCCATCAGTATAAACCTTCTCCCATCCACCATACACCCTTCTCATACACCTGTTGTGAGCCCTAACCAAGTCCTCCCCCTTCCTCCTCAACTCCAACAAACACCAGTCCACCTCTGGCCACTCCATCCTCCACGGTGCCATCTCTGGGTACACCACTGCTTGACTCACCCGAATGTGCCCTACTCCTAGCTCCCTAGCCAGTACATTCCCTATCCTCCCAAAGTGCTCCCTGTGTTCCCCCCCCCCCCCCCCCCCATACTCCCAACACTCATCTAACACACTCTTGGTCGGATGCACCCTTGAGTGACCCTGCAGGTTAGCCCAATACCTCACAATTAATTGCTTCCTTCTTAGCTCCAGGGGCATCTCACCCATCTCCACCTGCAGTGCTGCCACCGGTGTCGTCCCTAGCACCACACAACACACCCTCAGTGCCTTATTGTAAACAGCCGACCCATATACTATACACCCATAATCTAGCACCGACCTCACCATCGAAATACAAATCGTCTTCAGTGCCGCACAGCTAGCCCCCCAGTCCCTACCTGACAAACACCTCATCACATTTATCACCTTCCGACACCTGCCCTCAACCCTCCTAATGTGCTCCACCCAAGTCAACTTACTATCAAAAACTACTCCCAAATACTTAAAGGACCCCACTCTCTCTAACTCCCTACCGTACATCCTAAGCTTTTCACCACCCACATCCCTCTTCCTAGTAAGGAACACTGTCTGCGTCTTATCTACTGAAAACCTGCTCCCCCACTCATAGCCCCACTCAACCACCACATCTATAGCCTCCTGTACTTTACCCACTACATGTGCTAAGTCCCTACCCCTCTTCCATAGCGCCCCATCATAAGCAAACAGTGCTCTCCCTACATCCCCACCTACCCGTGAAAACACATCATTAATCATAACACTATACAACAGTGGACTAATTACACTGCCCTGTGGTGTGCCATTGCTCACTGTGTATTCACCTGACACCTCAGACCCTATCCTAACCCGTATCACCCTCTCGGACAGGAAATCTTTCACCCAGTTAAACACCCTACCTCCTACCCCCAGCATGTGCAGTTTAATTAACACCCCCCCCCCTCCACATCATATCATATGCCTTCTCAATATCAAAAAACACCCCCACAACTGACTCCTTATTTACCTGAGCCTTCCTAACCTCATTCTCCAATCTCACCACTGCATCCATAGTACTCCTACCCTTCCTAAAGCCACTCTGATACCCAGCTAACCCCCTCCCCTCTCCAACACATACGTTAATCTATCACACACTAACCGCTCCATAACCTTACCCAGGTTGGAGGTAAGGGCTATGGGCCTGTACCCTGAAGGTTGAGTGGGATCCTTCCCTGGCTTCCTAACCGGAACCACCACTGCCTCTTTCCACACCCTTGGTATCCTGCCCTCCTCCCAGACCCTATTGTACAGCCCCAGAAGTGCCTCCAGTGCTCCTTCACCCAAGTGCTTCAGCATAACATACCCCACCTGATCCGCCCCTGGAGCCGTGTGCTTAGCCCTACCTATAGTCCTCACCAACTCTGCCATCGTGAACCTATCATCCATAATCCCACCTGTATCCTCCCTCCTTTCCAACACCCCCAAATGCTTGCCCAAAGTAGCCCCCCTCCCCCTCCTCTCCTCTTCTGTCAAGTTATCCTCACTATGTATCCTCGCAAATGCCCCCGCCATCATCTCCACCTTTTCCCTATCTGTCACTGCTATCTCCCCCCTTGCTGTCATCACTGGGTAGTCCCACTCCCTCCTATCCCCTCCCATTTTCCTAATCATTCCCTATACCTCTCCCACCGGGGTTGTCCTCCCTATGCTACTACTAAACTGTCTCCAACTATCCCTCTTAGCCTGCCTAACCACCCTCCTCACCACTGCTTGTGTCCTCTTATAACTCACTAGACTATTTATGTTATGACTCCTCTTCAACTGCCTAAATGCCCTATTCCTTGCCCTCAATGCCTGACTACACTCCTCTGTCCACCACGGTACCATCTTCCTGCCTCCCCTCCCTCTACTCCTCAGTATACTTTCAGTTGCGCCTACAATTATTGCTGATGTCAGCCTATCATTTACCTCATCTACACTCCCCTCCATATCTAGCTCAGCCACCTTCTCCTCCACCACTTCCTGAAACATCCCCCAATCAGCTTTTCCAAACACCCACCTCTCCACCCCCTCACCTGACACGACTTGCACCTTCTCACCCACTGCACACACCACAGGATAATGATCACTCCCTACAGTCGACCCATTCAGCACCTCCCATCTGCTTACCCCTGCCAAGCCGCTTGACACCAGTGTTAGATCTAAAGCTGACTCATTCCCTGTCCTGACATCTATCCTTGTCCCCCTACCATCATTCATACATACTAGTGCCCTAACCTCCATTAATTCCTCTACCGTCCTCCTATTACCATCTGTATGCCCTCCACCCCACACTACACTATGAGCATTAAAATCTGCGCACCACACTACCCTCTGCCACCCCTCCCTCTGGACACTAACTAATTTTTCTACCTCTAACCTGACACAGGGGTTATAGTAATTAACTATGACAACCCCTTTCCCCCCCTCCCAAACCTCCACCAATATGTACTCCTGTTCTACCCCTCTATCTTGCTCCCTAAATGACACACCTCTCCTAACCAGCGTAGCACACCCTCCTCCCCCACCTCCTATCCTATCTCGCCTCACCATTACATATCCCTGCACCACAAAATCTAACCCAGGCTTAAGCCATGTTTCCTGAACACACACCACATCTGGTTGCACCCCTATTCCCTCTAAGTAGACCTTGAACTCCTGACCATTTGCAAACAAGTTCCTCGCGTTCCATTGAAGGATCACCACCATACTCAAGTGTGTCCACCCTTCCCCGCCCCCGATCTATTCCCTTCAACTATCCTGGCCATGACCTTCTCAAAACTTACTTCCTCTATACCTAACAGGCATCCAGCTTGTCTCACTATCATTTTAATCCTCTCGGTCTTTGAGGAAACCTCCATAGTGGAGGTAATAGCTGCTGCCACGAACGCTACAACCTGCTCACTAGCCACCCACCCCTTCTCCCTACACTGACACCCCAGCCCTCCACTCCTGTTCTCCCGACCCTCCATGCCCAGCTGTTCCCAACCCCCAACCGTCTGCCCTACTACACCTGTCCACCCTCCCAAGCCTGCCCTATCCACTGCTTCCGACCCTTCTACTGCACTCTGCCCTCCCTCCCTCTGCCTGACCACCTTCACCGCCTCAGCATATGACACCTTCTCTAACACTCTCACCCTCTGAACCTCAACCTCCCGCTTCATCACCTGACATCCTCCAAAAGCTACACAATGCACACCCCCACAGCTACAACATCGGGGCTGGGCATCCTCAGGACACTCTCCAAACTTGTGCTCCCTTGCGCACCGTGGACATCTCCTCTTCCCCTTACAACCCTGTGCAGTATGCCCAAAAGACTGAAAATTAAAACACCTCAGTGGCAGGGGAATGAAGGCCCTCACAAAAAAACACATACACCCCAGAAATACCCGAGCTGGAAGAACTTCACCCTCAAACTCCACCACCACCGTTTCACTAATCTCCCTCTGTGGCCCCCTCTTCATCCTTGTCACCTTCACCACCCTTGGATCTCCCTTCGTGTCTATTCTCTCCTTTATCTCCTCCTCCCCCACCTCCATTGGAACCCCTGTAATCACCCCTCTACACCCCCCTCCTGCTGTCCTCTTCAACCCCACCTGCACTACCCTCTCCACTGTGCACCCCACTATCTTCCTTCCATTCCCTCCTTGAATTGCTTTCTCCACCTGTCCCAGGTTCTTGCACCCCACCAGTAAGTTCCCATCCCCCAGAACCCGTGCAAATTTTAACTCCCCTAGCCAGCCTTTCAGTGCCCCTGTCAATCCGAACGGATTCTTCTTGCTCACTCCACCCGCCTCAACAAACCTCACCACTACATTCAAGCACTCATCCTCCCTACTTCCTCTCCCCTCATCCTCACTTTGCATATCCTCTGCTGACTCACTCTCACTTTCTGTCTTCTTCCTCTTATGCTCTCCCTGCCCCTGTCCTACCCGTCTATCGCTCCTCAGCTCCCTTCCACCTGTGCTCCCCTCAGCCCTATTCTGAACCAGACTCTCCACAGATCCACCCCCCTCCTTTCCCCCTGTTCCTTTCCTACCTCCACTTATGCCCTTTTGTTTAGTCATGTTCCTATATCTCCTACACTCTTCTGGCCCTACCAACAAACAAAAGAAAGTTTAAAAAAAAAAGGAAGCGGGGGAGCCGGTCGGGACCTGACAGCCGTCGGTCAGTGCCCCAACACTACTAACCCTAACAAACTCCCTCACTAGCTAATACCTATCACTAATAGCCTATCGCTAACACCTATCTCTAAATCCTACCACTAACAACCTACCACTAGCACTACTGTCATTACCCTACTCCCGCGGAAGCAAGTTCTGCAATGGAACAGAAGCGGACGGCAACTCTCTCCCCGCCGAGAAAATGAAATGATCCCTCAACTCAGCAGAATCCGTACTCAGGTTACTCTCTCTCAGTATCCCCTGCTGTTCAACTCCGAACCAGCAGCACTTCATACACCCAAAATGCCTTTTTCAGAGTGATCTGTCAAATGTTTTGCTTCACTCAACACACACTACTCCTGGCCACTCCCCACGCCGATCATGGCGCCGCCCCACCACGTTACCTTCAATAAGACATGAAAAAAAAAATTAAGATAAAATGAAGTAATAAAATAATATTCTGAGCTGTATGTATGTATGTATATATTTAGGTGAGCAAGATAATTACGATGAGTGAAGTCGTTTCGTTCATCTGTGTTTTCTGATTGGTGACATGTTTTCGCCACGGGGCACAAAAATCTTTGGCCATACACTCTCGTTTAAAGTTTTACATGTGCAGTACCTTGTCTTCAATACAAGAGATAGGAACGTGTTAGGGCGCACCTTTTCTGCTCCGAGAGCTGAAAGCAGCTGGATTTACATGTCACCCTCTCGCCATGGGGCTGACGTCACAGCCATCTGTCATAAAGTGCACTGATTGACAGGATGAGTTGCGGGATTTGGAGATAGTGGGACAGAGATTCAAAATGTAGAGAAAGAGATTAGATTATTCAGTTAAGTCACTTAAGACAACACCTTTTTGCATACAAGCATACAGTGGAGCAAGCATCATGAGAGGAACCACAGGTGGTGTGCAGAAGGAGGTCCAGGATGTCTATGTGAATGCACATTATGTCCACTGCTGTGCTCACCAGCTTAATTTTATCATGCAGCAGGTGACTTCCCATATCCCAAAAGTGAGGAATTTCTTCTCAGACCTGACTGAATTCTCTGGCTTTTTTTTTTTTTTTTTTAATCCCCAAAGAGAAACAGTGTGCTTGATAGAGTGGTGGCCAACAGACATCCAAGAGCAAGCACAGTGAGGTGGAACTTCCACAGCTGAGCTGTGAACACTGTTTTTGAGCACAAAAAAGACCTGCTCCAGTGTTTTGAAACCATCAGGGACTCAATAGAGTTTGATCCTACCACTGCAAGAGAAGCTGGAGGGTTTGTGAGACCACTGGAGGATGACTGTTTCAGCTTCTTCCTGAAACTGTTCCACCTCATCATACCTCATGTGGACATTGCCTCCAGCCAGCTCCAAAAGTAGACCATCGACTCAGTGTTTGTTCAGAGAATCATGCAGCAGTTGACAGGTAGCATAAAAAAGATGAGGTAAATTAATTGATATGTTTTGCTGTTTAATAATACTGATATTGTGTTAATGTCCATGATGCTAAAACAACTTAACATTTCTTGTTATTTTATCTTGCAACTAAAGCTTAACTTTTCTCTTCTGGTTTTGTTCAGAGATTCCCTACTCTATGTGGAGAACACAGTGGCAGTGTATCTCAGCTGGCCAAGAAACGCCGCACACTGGGCCCAGGTGATCTTCAGATGGCAGAGGTGCGACAGAAGCAAAATGTGTGATATAAGGCTTTTACTTTGTTTTTAATCATAGTAATGGTATATTGTACGAACGTGGGAACACACCTTAAAATAGGCCCTATATAATACAGTAGTCTTCCTTAGAGGTGCTATGTTAATTTGCATTGTTGCTGTTAAATGAACACATATATTCATACAGTAAATAGTTTATATTGTTACTGAGTCATACATTGGAAAGCTCTCATCATTGTTCATCTATTGTCTGTCTACGTACCCAGGCAGACAATAGAAGAACAATGATGAGTGTTAACCCTTTTTGTTGTTTAACACTCATCATTGTTCATCTATTGTCTGCCTGGGTATGTAGTGCTACAGAATTAACAATAAATTTTCAGTTTCTCATGTCATAAAAAATAGTAGATGTATGAACTTAGTGCAATCTTTAACTTACCATATAGAATTGAATCATAAAGTCTAACATTGACAACACTGAACAGTCTGACATTTTTATTTTGCTGCAAATATTTAATTACAACACACCAGCTTCTCTTCTTTTACCACAATAAAGACATATTTTCTAGAGCACATTATTTAACTTCAGTTCCTTGCATCAAGTACATGTTTTTTGAAGTCCTCTTAAACTAAAATTTTGGTTTTCTCTTTGAAAATGCTTTCTTTTAATTAGGAGCTGAACCAAAAGGCACTCTCTACTTGCAGACACACCAACATCGAGTGGACTTTTTTTGCAGAGCATATCAAGACTGAATGATATAGAGATGGCTCAGTCAGGTTGAGTTGCAACCCATTTTTCCACAACGCAGTACTCAAAATCTAGCTAGGTTTCTATCATTCTGAGGTGCTCAATCAATCTAAGGTGAAACAGCTTGGAATGTGGGAAAATACGTTTTTCAAGCTCAGTGCCATCGTCAACATTTTGATTTGCAGGTAGTATTATTTTTCTGTCATTACTGACTGATGCTGATTGTTGTTGTTGCTTTTTTGTTTTAATAGATGAAATCATGCTTGGGCGGCACTACAGTGCAGTGGTCAGCACTGTCGCCTCACAGCAAGAAGGTTCCGGGTTAAAGCCCCGGCTCGGGCACTGGATCTTTCTGTGTGGAGTCTGCATGTTCTCCCTGTTCCTGCGTGGGTTCTCTCCAGGTACTCCTGCTTCCTCCCACAGTCCAAAGACATCAAGAGGGGACGAGGCTGATTGATACTCTAAATTTACCTGACTTTGCGCAGTTTTCTGAACAAAGATATCATGTTATGACATTAGTAATATTTCATTTATATGCATAGTAGACTGAGAACCCCCCCCCCCCCCCGGCCCCCTGGAGAAATACAGTCTGGCCTACTGAGTGCAATAGATTGGGATAGACAGTTAGATGATTAAGAGAAAGTCAGAGGTGAATAAGCAAACACCTGGGCATCATATAGCCTGCAGCTCATTATTAATCCCACTGTGAAGGTGAAAGAAACGCAAATTTTATCAAATGGACATCTAACAGTTTTCTTGAGACTACAGAGACTTGAGACTTACTTTTAACACCTTTCTCTGAAATCCAGATCACCACAAGAGTTCTTTTTTAAATACCCCAATGTGAAAATAGAGCCTTTGAGACACCTGGGCCTTTGTCCAGTTTGTCAGTTGGTGAGCTGAGTCTTGTTCATATTACTGAATTATAACATTTTTTTAGGAATGTTGGATATTCTGTTATTTCACTGGCTGTTAATATTAATCATCATGTTTGCAATTTTCAAAAAATAAATGTAGTTGAATACTAGTTTTCTGTCACTTGAAGCATGTGAAGTCAAATGTCAGAACTGAGTTTAAACCTGAAGTGATTGGTTTTTTTCCCTGGCCACTAGAATGCAGTAAAACACTAAAAACAAGGCTGATCTCTGGAGGGGATGTTTCTTTCTGGGTTTCTTACTTCTAGGTAATTTCATATTACATTTGATCCATTGTCATGATTAAAAAAAATATACTGATCATAGCCAAATCCATATGGTCATGAAAAACACAGGAAAGTCAGGGAATTTGAAAATGCCAATTTCCATGCCAGGGAAAGTAAAGTAAAATTACATATCAACCCTGCACCAAATAAATTCATGTGCACTATTTTTCCTGACACACTTCAGAATGCACTCAGATGTCCACAGCATAGTATATTATTTATGAGGTGTTTTAAAGCACAGAACTGATTTACATTAAAAGCTGAAATTAAGAAGAATCTTACTAATTTCATGTTCATTTCTGCAGGAATTGTCTCACAAACATATCCCTTAGAATTTTTGTTCAATCATCAATGAAGAGACAGTTCTTCTACTTCGCCTATATATAATTATGTATACAAATGTGGTGATAGCACTCCTCTGAAGCTTTGCCTTTCAAGCTTCAGTTGCTGTTGATGTGTGGCTTTTCAGGATGTTGCATATTATTTTGTCCACTGTTGGAGGCCTCACTAAGCTGCTGAAGATCCTTCATCAAGCCTGCAAACTGCTCCTCCTTTGAGCACATGGGGGAAAAAAAGTATTTTACAATATATCAAGTGCTGTTCAGCTGATGCCTGAACCTTCATTTCATCTTTGCAATACAACTAGCTTTTCTGTGTGTCTTACCAGTACATTCATTCGCTTCGCTGCAGCAATAGCAACACTCAGCTTCCTCTCATCTTCCTCCCTCTCTTCCTCAATCACACCCAACCTGTCAGGTACAAACAGTGGAGATGCTCAATCCAAATTAATTCATCAATGGTGACATTAATTTGACACTTTTAGTTCTGTTATGCACATGACTGAGGGCGAATACAAGCAAAACAGTAAACTGAAGGAGTTTGATGGGGAAAATCTGTAAATGTATTTCCTAGCTACCTTTCGCCGATGATACAAAGACCGCTGTTGGGTCCACAGTCTTACCTGAAGGTGGCACTGGCAAGCTGCTCCTCTCGCACAGCCAGCTGATTCCTGAGCTCATTCACTTCAGCCAGCAGCATCGAATTCTGGTCCTGGCTTTGGATAATGAAGTCCTCTAGCCGCTTGGCCATATCCAGCTCACGCTCTGTCACCTGCTCTATCCCCAGACGAAGCTCGGAGAGCTCTTGAGCATGCTGGTGTGCAATGCACCAATTAATATTTTAAGAAACTAAGCAGTGAAATCAGAAACTCTAGCCAATTGTATATTAGAGTTGTAGATAGCAGGTATCACATACCTTATCGAGCACACTAAACTCATCATCTGGGGTCTTCAGCTCACTGGGCTCCCTGTTGTGTAAGTCTTTTATCCAGGGAACTGGTGCAGGTGGACATTTGATACTCTCTCTCTGAAATAAGAGAAAGATATCACCTCTGCTTAACCAGCAAAGCAACAATAATGCATTTATTTAAAAAAGAAAAACAAGTGTGAGGTATTGCAGCGCAGGTCCTGCTTAGTGCTGTAGCCAAAGTAGTTGTGCAAATTCACCTTCTTACTTACAGTTTGTGGTGAAGAGATTTGGGGTTCGTTCGTCTCCATGTCGTGTTCATGGTCAGCTGTTGGCAGAGTTTCTGAACTTGTCTGCCTCTTCAGTCGCTTTATCTGTCCAGGACGACTGTATGGGGCACTCTGTGTTCTGGTGAGTGGTTTCCCCTCTTTCTTACTCCTTTGAGGTCTACATTCCCAATTGAATTAAAAAAAAATAATTGTATGTATTTTTCAAATGCTGTACATAAACAGACAACATTTATCAAAGCTGTGAATCATTTTAAATCTGATGCATAATACCGACATCAAAAACTAGACTTAGCAGATGGTTCATACAAGTTTGAAAATGATTCGGTTTTCAGGAAAATGTCAAGCATGAAGCAAGAAAATGTATAGTGTTAATGACTCCTATTGTCAAGAAAAGTGTTAGATTGGCTTGTCTTGCTCGTTGGACTAATTTCTATGCCTTATCTTGATTTCTAGTTTGTGACTGAACACTTGAAACTGTGATTGAGTAGTGCGAAGAACTCAAATGCTCAGAAAGAGTTTCTGCTCAGCATCAGGTGGTTGCCTTTCATGCTCCTCGGGGCATTTGTTTGGCCATTCCTCCCAGAACAAACTTCCCAAGACATGGTTGGAAGGTTTACATTAACCTTGGAGAATTTAGCTTTGGAGAGAATATCTTGAGGTTGAGCATCTACAGATCTGGCCCTTTACTATAATGGTATACCACCAGGAACTACACAGCTAAACAAAATTTATGGATGGACCAATGTTACATGACATCAGACACAGTCAAAATTCAGTCTTCATGATCATCCAAAAGCTGAGCTTTATGATTGACACGGTACCGTTCATATGCATCTTTTAGGCCTTTGGAGTCCACAGGAAGCTGCTGGAGAGAGGACTGGTGAGGACTGTATTTTCCCAAGTCTTTGGGCGGAACATACACTGGCTTGGATGGTCTCATTTGGCTGCAAGAAAGAGCCTGCTTCAGTAAGATGTAACCATGCTCGAGTTTATCATTTATGAAAAATTGCCGTCAAGTCAATATATTATGGGCCTTCACCATACCTGCTAACTATGATCCGGGGTGCCTCTGGGCCCAGTGACTCAGTTATTTGGTTCAGAATCAAAGGTAGAGGGTGTAGCTTGTCAGTTATTTCCTGAGGGAGAATCATGCTGCATGTTACACCCTGTAAACATGCTCTCTCTTCAAACATGCAATGGTAAACTGATCAATGAAAATTGGACTGTAATACGGTTGGATGTACTTGATTCCATCCAAAATGAGTCAGACAGAAATTCATTTTTGTTTCTTTCAATGATACAACCTAATGAATGAAACTGATCAAAGCATACACTAAAAATGAAGATTGAGTGCAGCAAATCAAAAACTGGTTTTGCATCCTACCTGGTCCCTCTGATAGATGATGTCTACCAGCAGTCCATGTAACACAGCCAAGCGCAGAGGTAGATCCACATAACCATCGAAGGATGTCATTTGGATTTCGGAGTCTGGATTGGACACTGTTTTTAGAAATCCTCTCATTCCGTCCCAGTGCTGCTCTAGGAACTCATTCATAAAGAGCATGTACTCCTCTTTCTCTCCAAACCTGAGAAAGAACAAAAGGTTTTGTCAACAAAAATGCCTTAAGCCAAGATGATACGATTACAGGTCTTGGAATACATATTTCTATGTAAGTCAAAAGATCTTATGCTGAGGTACATATCCAAAAATCTTATCGGTCTGACTGCCAATGCTGATAAATTGACTCACAGAGTAAAGTTGGCCAGATTCTGGATGACCTTGGCTGTTAAAGTCAGAGTACGGAGGGTGTTTGGCTCTGGGTAAGGCTGGGCCAGACCAAAGAGGGAGGGACTGAGGATCGCGGGACATAAGAAGCGGAGGAAGAGGGAAGCAGAAATAAGTCGCTGGCCGATTTCTGGTCTGCCCTGGTCTTCACACAGCTCCATCCAGCTTGAGAAGATCTTGTGTAACTCTTCAGGGAAGGGTCTGGTGGCATGAAACATGTCAGTATGCATATGTGAATTTTCTTTTTCCATCTTCATAATGAAATTAACTTATTATGTGCTTCATTTTCTTACCCATGTATCTGAATAATTTTCTGGACCACCTCTTCACAGGTTTCCTTCAAGTGCCTCTGGTTGTTTGACAGTTCAGAGGCAGGACATTTACGAGGGTCAACCTCACAGTTCTCCATTGTGGCATAAAGACGGCTGATGAAGTCACCTGAAAAGAACAAGTTTTGTGAAATCAATGTTCTAACCAGCACACCGATTACAAGAAGTCATCTTACTGAAGAGCTACACTACCTAGTGTGTCAATGAGGTACTTCTGTCCAACAAGCTTCATATATTCATCAATGGCTTTTGTGGCAAGTGTGTTTTCTCTGAAGATCAGCGCCTCTTTCTCTCCAAGACGCTCTACCTCAGCACTGCCCAAATCAATGAGGAACTCCTGAAATATTGGTGCAAGGAAAATGTGAGAATATTCCTTCCTTTTTTTTATTTATTCAAGATTATGTCAGACTATTTTTTTTTCCACCGAGTTTTTCAAAAAAACACAGCCTAAATCCTCACCTTGGCCTTGCCGATACTCTGCAGTACATGGACAAGAGCACCTGCCAGCTCTTCCTTTTCCTTCACATTCAGAAGTGGCTCCAAGCTTTGGCACATTTCGACATAATCAACCGTCACATACTCAGCAAACTCCTTGTATTTCTCCATAGGCAAGACCTGCAGGTTCTGGAAACGGGCCTTGATACGAAGTGAAGCCTGTAGCCCAAGAAGTTCTTTGTTCCCAGCTGATCCTGAGGCCTTGTATGGTGTGATGGGATACCACTTCTCCTGAAAGGTCCTCCCTCGGATCTCAGATAAACATATGGCCACGCTACCCAGTGGGTGAAGGCTGGACTCATCTCGAGAATGTCGCTTTTTCTTGGGGTCCTCTTCGCGGAAGAGATGCAGGGTGATTTGGGAGATGCAAGGCAGGTTGTCAAGCTCAAAGAATTCACCCCAGAATAGCTGACATCCAGCTGCTACACCTCCAGTGGTGCCCAGGCCTCCTGAAGACCCATTTGTGCTGTCCCCGGTCAGGCTGGAGCGGTTAGAAGCCTTGCCAACAGCTCGAGTGCTGGTACGGGCAAACAGGGTCCCGTCAAGGTGGACCTCACAGTAATAACGCCGTTTGGGTGGGAGATCCTTCGCTTCATTTAGCCAGAGACTTAAAGAGTTTTCGGTGCGCTCAATGTTATCCTGTAGACCATGATGAATTAAGATATTACTTATTAGCATTTTTATTTGAAATATCTTTTAGCAGCAATTTTATTTTTACATCACTGAAGACTTTTTTTTAAACAAAGGGATAATAGCTCACTTTATTTGGCTGGGCAGCTCGTCTCAGATCTTCAATCCAACGATCGCGCTCTGCCGCTGAGGAGCAGCCAAAGCAATGTGTGTTCTCAGAGTTTATCACCTAAGTATAGCAAAACAAACATTATTGTGAAGATCACACATTTATTTTCCTAGTAAATGGAGGACATTGTACGTACTGGAATTTTGTCAGAAAAGGAGAAGTGCATACCTCAAAGCAGTATTTCTCCCCTAAAATAGAGCTGTGGACCGGTCTAATGACAGTGCTGGTATCTGCACTGAGATCCAGACTTCCTACTGCACTGACAGGGATTGACACAGACTCCCGAGAGCCATAGTGCCTTAAATAAAAAAGAGTGAGGAAAAGTGGTTGAAAAAAGTGAAAAGAAAGTGAGAATTTGTTTATTAAGGGCAATGAACTTGAAGCTTCTATTACCCACTGCCCCACTAAGAGAAGATTAGAAATGTTAAGGTAGACCTTACACAGGAGTTGATGTATATTGGGGTTGAGTTTGAAGCATGAAAACATTATTATTACGGTCTTGTGACTCTGATAGGATAAAACAGGTTGGATAAACTGGAGGTGGACCAGCACAGCTAACCCACTATGGATTTGAATTTGAAGGTTTCATCTCAAATATATTGTATTCTAGTCAAAAAGGAACATTTGCATGAATGTCTAAATATTCCTGGACTGTACTCTTTGCCTTCATTGACATTACAGTGCATTTTACCTGCTTCCTTTGTGCAGGCCCATGTTGTTTACTTGAGTGTTGCCATTCCTCTTGCCTTTGCTCTCAAGTCGTCGCTTGATCAGTGCCTTAGGGCAAAGAAGGCAAGCATGGGGAATGAGGGCAATTATGTATTCCATTGACAGGAAATGGGGACTAACAGATTTGTTTTATCTCTGATGTCTAACACTCACCCTCACACCACCTTCTTGGTTCTTTGGTCGAGGGACCCCTGGTAGCCCGACATGGTCTGGACTACATTCTGAAGGAAAGGTAAACCCCAAAGATGAAATGTAGTATGATAATCTGGAAACCTCATATTAAATTAATATCACACAATTGTGCACATAGAAACATAAATTAGGGGTTGTGGTCAGTACTTTCCTCTGTCGTGTTTGCTTGTTTAAGTTATGTGAATCAACTCAGTGATTGGTAGGTTCTTGCTGAATTTGAAACCTCTCCTTCAAACTCTGCCACAGTTAATTCAGTGGTACTTATATCAGTACTTCCACAGAAGGAAGTGTTCACAAACAACAGTCAAGGCTATAGTATGAGGTAATATGCAAATTGGGACATACAGGATGTGGTTTTCAGCTGGAGGTATAGCTATCACAGTAAAGTTTACTTCAACTGCACCTGCACCTGTCTTGCAAACATTCCTATTAATACTAAAACTAATAGTCTTTGCTTACCCAAAGCACTGCCACACACAATCCAGCGTCTAAATCCCATCATTTAGAACCAAGATGCACCTCAGTCTTGTTTCTTCAATCTCTGTGCTTGCAGCATTGCGTCTTCTGTCTTTGTGAAGTAGATGCTGGTACTAATACACAACTAACCAGTAAAATCCCAAGTTCAGGGCAGCATCAGAGTCTCTTCAGATCTAGAGTTGAATGGACACAGGCTATGCCCCCTCTCTCTCTAAACACTCTAATGTGATGCTATCTTCCTCAAAAAACGTAGAGGAAGCAATTTGATAGACACGCTCGCATTAACATTCTGCTATTTCCTGTGTAGCTTTCTGCAAATTCATACTTCTTGTTGATGTGATGTCAGTGGTTGTCCAGCTTATCCACTTTCCAAATGATTCGATGTTCTCTGAAAATTTGAAAAATGTGTGTCTGTTTGGCATTTGGTGAGATTGTGTGTGTGTGTGTGTGTGTTTGTGTTTGTGTGTGTTCTTGTACTTGCTACATATTAAGGACGAGAAAACGTATTTAACCAACAGAGTGAGGACATTTTTGCTGGTCCCCACATCTTCAAAGGGACGTTTGAAGGTCAAGACTTGGTTTTAGGGTCGAGATTAGAATCAGGTTCTGGTTAGGTTGAGGGTCAAGATTAGGGTCAGGTAGTCAATTGAGATGTTTTAGGGGTTAAGGGGCTAGGGAATGTATTACATCAATGAAAGTCCTCACAAAGATATAAGTACAAGGATGTGTGTGTGTGTGTGTGTGTGTGTGTGTGTGTGTGTGTGTGTGTGTGTGTGTGTGTGTGTGTGTGTGTGTGTGTGTGTTGACCTGTGTCAATATCCATGAGGTTCTGCATGCTTTGGTTGGATAGGACGCTACCTACACGGCTTCGAGTCCATATTGTTGGCTGGAGACATACACAGACACACACAAACACACAAAAACACACACACACACAAGCACACACACACACACACACACACACTCAGTCTGTCACTTCAAAAACATATTGAAATTGTTTGTGTTTGTGTAACTGAAAGCATAATGCAACATATTTCTCTGGAATGTCATTTTGTAGATTTGAACTGTGTGAACATGTAAGAGACCTCTGCTGAGTGGTTGAGTGGAGTGTGTGCTGATACCTCTTCCCCTGCAGAGATGAGAATTTGTCCATCTTCAAGAACACAGCTGCTAATGTCCCATAAGGGTACCTCCTGAGGTGGTGCCCATTGTAGTCTTGGGAGTTCCGAGGGTGCAGCTGCAGCTTCAGCTTCACCCACATCTACCACACAATTATACAATCAAACACACGACACACGCTATTGTTCTTATTGTTACAGCTTCTCTAGTTACGGGAAATTGATTTTAAAGCTGAATTAGATTTGGATATTTCAGGGCCATAATTACAGCCACACACGGGCCCTTGTTTGTTTTCTATTTTTGGTAAATACAGCATGATGGCTCTTATCTCTCACAACACTTAGCCACTCCCATTTGCAAAGTTTTTAAAGATACCATCTCTCACTTCACCAAGAGCTGCGCACATCCTGTGTTTTCCTGGTATCCACATACATCAAAATAGATTTGTGTCTTCAAAATGTTTTTTTTCCATCAACAATATTGTGTGGGATTTAAAAGAAAAAGAACTAAATGTGAGTCACAATTAAATAAAAGTTCTTATGTCATGATAATGAATTATATCAAGCATTTTCAAAAATGCTGGAATTAGAATAATCTATAGAAAAACCACAATAATAAGAATAGAGAGATAAAATAAATATATTCAATGATGTTGATGGTGTTTCCCCTTTTTTAGTTATTATATGCAAATGTTATAAACTTAATCATACTTTATCAGTGTTTGAATTTTTTTGCATATGAAATCAGAAAGATTTTAGAAATGATTTTCCTCTTATAAAAGAAAACTTTCATCACGTCTTTTTTTAAATCACATAAGCCTGTCCTTGGTGAGCAGCCTTGTCTGTGTTTTCTGACTTCTTTTTTATTCTGATTCCCTTAAAGTTTTCCTGTAGCTTGCTGAGGTTTCTGATTTAACTTATATAAGATCTTAGACTCAATATCACTATATTCATTATCAGTTGCTGATAATGAATAGGAGTATGTAGGAAGCTCTTTATTCCCCCCAATTTTTACAAGTTTTAAACATGAAGGACATTGAACAGTTAAGTTTGGACTTTTTTAAATTATTGTAATTCTTAGTTGACCCTGCTTACCTTATTCAAAGGAGCCAGCATTAATATGCAACAATAAATGAAGTTAAAACTTTGATAGCCTTTGCAGAGTCTAAATAGTAAGAATTAACTTTGTATCAGCATAAAACTGAAGTTTCCTACGGGAAAGGATATATCTTGTGGCCACAATTTAATCAAATCGTGGGATCTAGTTACATTACTCTTTGTGTGGCCACTCCTTGGCTCTGTATTTTATCACAGACTCACAAAAAGGAGGACTGTTAAAACCGAGTTGACTTAACCGGCAAATGTATTTTTTTTGTACAAAAAGTGAAGTAGTTTGTACAAAGACTTGTCTTGTAAATTGAGTTCATTTCAAGCAGGATATTTTCATCTGTGCAGCTGAAGAGATGGTCACTTGGGAATAACTTCAAGTACCTGCTACAATCTCAAATTTCTCCTCTATTGGCAGTGTCTGATTTATTTCTACATCTGATGAACTCTCATCTCCAGGTGACTTGTAGCTATGAATTGCCTTCTAATTCAACCATGCCTGGATTTAATAACTTAATTTTTTTTTAATCTGCTGTTATGCTTGAAGTTCTGAAACTATTCATTTTAGTTTTTCTATTCATATCTGAAGTGAAGAAACCCTATTATATCATTGACAACAGTTCACTTATCCAGCAGTTTCCAAAGCATGCCAAGTACAGAAATTCAACTCATACATTAAATTGATTTTTGCTCCTCAGGCTCCTTACCTGGCAGTAATGTCGGGGTGCTGCTTCGACTTTGTAGCTTGGGCCTTTTGAGCTTCTGAGACACAGTCCTCAGGTACCTCTTGAGTAGCGCCCCTCCACCTCCCCGCTGAGGGTCTGTGGAGGAGAACCCAGAGGCCTCTGCAGCAGCTGGTGATGTTGCTGCCTGAGCTGAACTGGCAGAGCTGGAGGAGGGGGACAGGGTGGCAAACAGGGACCCAGGAGGCTCAGACAGCGCCCTTCTGAAGGGGTTTTTTCGCGCTCCTCCGGTACCCTTATCCAGCTTGGTTGCATCTCTACCTTTCCCACAAGAACTCTTGTCTCCAGGGTCCTCACTCAGGGCCTTGCGCCAGCTTTGCATCTTGCTCCATTTGTTTGCTTTCTGAATCTTATCAATTGTAGATGTGGAACAAGCTGCTCCTCCTGTTCCATCTTTGTTCCCCTCTTCAAGTGTTCCCCTCGAGCCAGTGTGCCATTTGTATGTGTTTAGGGGGTCAGTGGACTCAGGTGTTTGTCCTTGATGATTATCTACAGGAGACTCCTTTTCCTTCTGTGGTGATTCTTGTTCCAATCCAAGCTCATCTTCTTTTTCTTCAGTGCCCATTTTAGATTTCCTGTGTCTTCTCAATGTTTTTTAATTCAAAACTTTGTATGCACACAGTCCCTTCGTTGAAGAACTCGCTTGCCAAGCTTCTGATGTACCACTAAGATGGAGAATTTCGCATGTGTTAAGGATGACGACGTACTCACCACTGGTGCTATCGCTCTTCTTCTCTCATTTCCTGTCTTGCAAAAATGTTTTTTTGGCAACAATATGGAACCAGCTGCGCTGTCTGTGATTGCTTTGCTGAAGAGACCAACTCTGTCTGTTTGCTTCCTCATGAACTGACAAAGAGAAGTTCACCTATTTTTCAGAATCGCCCTTTGTTCTACCTTTGATATTTTCTCCTACAAACTCCCCTTCCTCATCACTTCCCGTTTTACTCCCGTTTTGTCAAAAACCTTTCTTCAGATGCAGGAAAGTTCATGTGTCTACCTCAAGTTTGAGGAAATTGGCAAGTTATTCAAATGGACATGTACATTCCATTTTTAGTGTGATTCTGAGTAAATTGATCTGTTGTGGCTACCTGTGTCAAAGCCAGCCTGTTGCTTCAGTATAAGTACGAGAAGTAATGTGTAGAGTCCAAAAAAACCTTTTGCTGTATCTCTGACAGAGTTTGAAAGATCCCCCCCCCCCCCTCAATCTTTTGTTTCTACGGAGAATGTACAAGATGAATTTGATAAATCTCTGGCTCAAATGAAGTACCTGAGATTGATTTCCTGTTGGTCCATATTTTAGATTTATACTTGTGAAATACCGTGAGAAATGACAGAATGTTCTGCCTAAGGAAGCATAAATTCATAACTGTTGATCTAGGATCTGTAAGCGGTATTCACTTGTCAGCTACCTGTGAGTCTTTGGACTGTTGACTGTTGAGATCAGTTTCCTGTCACAATGAGGCCACACTTCCTGCTCTAATGGGTTTGTTAGACTCTGTAAACCACTTCCTGCAGACACACAACTTGGCTCTTACACACATGCAGGACATTTCTGCATTTGATTTTTTTGTTTGTTTTGTTTTGTTTTGTTATGTCCGAATGGTGTGACATGCAACTGCTCATGTCAGCTATCATAGGATAACCAGTTCCAAATGCTAATGCATCCCGTTAGACAAGTTTTTAGACACATAGACAGATAGTACAATTTATAATGATAAATTAGGTGTGAAAGACATTCATATCGCTCCATATTTAAATGTAACCTTTTATGAAATAGCTATTCTTCCAGGGATCAGTAGATGTGTCTTCAGTATTACTTAGGCTATCTTGTGACTGTTCCCACCTATTGATACTAATGGTTTAATGATAACTTAAGTGGTGTCAAAAATAGATTTAGTCTAGAGTAAATTTCCTTTACTAGCAGCCAGTTTATTTTTTATGTTCAAGCTCCAAGGCATCAGTTGAGTTTCAGATAAAATGTAAAAGGCAAGAAAGCATAACGGTCTTTGTTTTTTGTGTTTTTTTTTTCCTGCTCTCTCTTTCTCAGCAGAATTTAAAACAAAACAAAACAAACTGAATGTAAACGGTGAGAAACGTATTTCTGAATATATGGACAAAATAGAGTTAGATCAGAGATGCATGGACAAAAAAGGTCCCTAAAGAACAGAGGAAAATATGTCAAGAGCTCAAAATACTTCCTCAAGAAACATAAAGCCAATTTTTAATTTTAACCATGTAAACTTCATGTAACTGGGTTAATTTTGGTCTTTGGCCAGCCATTTCTTTATGAACCATCACTTTTAAAAGCAAATCTTTGATGATCAAGAAACCAGTGCAAAGTTCTGAGGGGATGTGATCCACTTAGTCATAGTGAAAGCATGAGACTAGCATCTGGAAACAGTTATAAATCTCTGACAAACTTTCTGTAATCACCTCCACACAGTTCAGTTTACTGCTAATAAATGCATGGACTTAAAATTGCCAAGATATCAGTCCTTCACAGCAACAGAAGATGAGCAGTTACTCGGAATTGTACTTCTTTGGCTCCAAAAACATTTTTTGCTTAAGCTGAAGTGAATTTGATTTGGGCACATTGATTGGTTTGATGTACTTGTGAATCTTTTGTATTGCCACGATCAGCATTTCAATTATTCAATAAAAGGCTGTGACAGTGTGCTTTCCCTCATCAGTATAACTAAATTAAGACATTTCTGTTGTTTCCCATAACCTGAGCCAGTAGAACATACAGATAATAAATGAAAGAGGTCCCAGAATGAAGCCCTGAGGATCGTTGTGTTTCACCTTGGTACACTCATTACCAATGATGCAGATGATTCAATTCTGAAAGGATACACTGAAAAGATTTTTTTCTACATAATGAAGGCAATGTTTCCAAACAGCCTTTTCAAATAGCTCACTTGAAACCAAGAAGTTGAAAATAATTGT
The DNA here is from genome assembly GCF_037954235.1 of Aulostomus chinensis. Lineage (NCBI taxonomy): Eukaryota > Metazoa > Chordata > Actinopteri > Syngnathiformes > Aulostomidae > Aulostomus > Aulostomus chinensis. Next base: position 6,187,111 of record NC_141327.1, on the reverse strand, counting down.
GATCTTGTTACTTGTTTAGGGTCTGATGAAGTCTGACAAGTGAGCTTTGAAAAAACAAAAACACTGAATTATACTCATGGCTCCCCTTCATACTGTGACGACCATGTTTGCAGTTTTTGGTAACTGCAGCTATTGTCCAATAGAGAGCACTGCACACCCATTTTAAATCTCAGGTCATAATAGAACACTATTTTCTTTCACAACACATTCAGACTTGTCTATTTTCTGCTCCTGACACAAAAGTTATTATTTATATGAGAAATGTAAGCAGGAATGAAAGATAAAGAGAAGATATGTTTTTTCATATTAAAACAAATGTAGCAAACCCCTGATCTGAAGGATAAAAATGACATTTGACTTCAAGTGCACAAAATGACTGAAAGATCAGTTTCATATTTGGGCATGAAAGGCACTATCAGCTGTTAAACTGAAGGGCCGATGTAATACAGAGAAGAAGAATGCAAGTGAAAGAGAATGATGATGCAGTGTAGGCATACCCAGCTGGATCTGATTATAGGGTATCATAGTAACGTAGCATTTAGGCCTCCAAGCTGTCAGTACACTCCACTTAATGATGCATTTGTTCTGTCTTTCCTCACTGATGTAGAAGTGTGCTCTTGCAGAACCACTTGCTGCATAACACATGATGACCTTTAGCTATAACCTTGACTAAATCTCAGCTAAAGCTGTGATATTTGCTGCTACATCCTATTTTAAATTCACAATGGAACACCACTGATGTATTCTCCAGCCAGACATTATCTGACAAATCATGAACTTTTATTTTTGCCTTTTTTGTTCAACTGCTATTGTTGGTCAGTATTGGTATGATCCAAACTCAACAAGCCTGCCCTTTTAAATGCAGTCGCCTTAATGCTATCACCCACTGCCATCGCCGCTAACCCTCTTACATAATTAGGATGGGAGTGTTTAAACCTGAGAAGCTTAAAAGTTGTTGTGAAGTTCTGACATTTATTTTTCCATGAAACAGCAAGAAACATTGTTGGAAATCAGTAAATTAAAAAAAAAAAGTTATATCAAATAGATACTTTTGAATTTATTTGTACAGCCAGAGAACAAGAAAGTGAAACTAGAGAAAAGAGTGCTGAGAGCAACAAATACTTTTACCTTACAGAGATACAGTAACTATCAGACTCCTACATCAGGATTGACGTCTTATGTGAGGTTATGGCAACCTGCCACTTCAGAGAGTTCAACAGAATCAGAAACATCTCTCCAAGGAAGGACACACTACTTTTCATCATTTAAAATGTTGAATGATATGAAGAGCTTGTCCTTGAACAACCCAGTTCATTAAAGTCGTTCAAGTTTTAATCTAATCAGCATCTACATAAATCTAAAGACTGAGAGCCATGCTTACATACATAGACTGCACGAAAGTTGTCTACAACCCTGTCATTTCAGACCCTGCACACCATCAGAGCCTAGACTTGACCTTGGAACCTTGAGGAACCAGTAATGTTAAGACTGTCACTTGGAGGGCCCGGTGTGGTTTTATTACATAATTAAATTGTGTGAAGGAAGGCAACTCTGTCAATACTTGAGCAAAAAATACAGAAAGTAAAATCTGTGGCATCGAGGCCAATTTGAAGCAGGAACCACTCTGAATGTGATGTTGCCCACTCAATAACAGAAAAATGACTCATCTTGCAATGTTAATATAGAAGTTTTTTTGTTTATCCACTCAATTCAGATCTCCTTGACAATGTGATGGTCCATGCTCCATAAAGATGTGTGCTGAATAAAGACGTTGATTAAACCAGACGATGTGTTTGACAGTTTATGAACAGATGTTTTTGGATAGTTTTGCAGTTGGTAGTAGTCTCCATTAAATCAAGAAACCTAATTATTAGTACTTGAACTGTTAATTGCATTTTCTGGTGAAGGCCTGATTTCTCTTGAGAACCTAAACCCTTAATACCCTACCATTCCAAACTCACACTTACTGTGCTTGTTTATTTGCTCCCTTTGCACTTTGTCCTATCCAATAGTTTAAATACAAAGTGTTTACTCCATTGCTAGCTAATCCTGAGTTGCTCCCTTAATGACGCCAAATTGATAGAAATTGTGCAGTATTTGGTCACAAGTTAATTTTGGTAAATACATGAATCCCCATCATGTGATTCCACTGTCACTATATAAAATAAAATCAAATTTTATTCTTAGACATTTAAATTTTTGTAAATGGGGGTGTGCACTTAAAAAATGCGATTTAAGAATAGATGTCTTGGCTGCATTATTTTTTAGGAATAAACTGTACAGCTTGTCCTACATTTTTCTACTTAATATGTTGCTTCGACAACGGGGACAGACTGGTTGGCTAATGACCCTGCACATGTTCGCAGCATCAAATTGTTTGAGATGCCTGCACAATAAAAGTGCAGCGAGAGTAAGTATTTTCTTTACGAGCAGACGACGTTCCTCTGCTGTTCGCAGTTGCATTTGCGACCAGACTAATGGTTTGTCAAGACCGCGTCACTGGAGAAATATTGCGGCATAGAGCTGCTTTGAAGCTGGAAAAACCCAGCGCTTAGAGAACTGGGAGGAGCCAAGGCATCGCAGGTTGGTCGGACACGGGAGGAGAGGTATCACAGAGGGACAGTGTCAGTCACCCTGAGCCGACACTTCAGTACCTGCCCGGGTGTACTTTAACAGTGGACTGTTGGGCTTATTTTGTTTACAGAAAACATATTGTGTCCACTACTGTTGGGCCGTGCTGTGCGGAAGCTTAGCCTCACGGTCAGCCTTTTAGCTCCGGCTACATGGCCAGCTAGCACAATAAAGCTAGCTATTGGTAGCTGCTGGTGCTGGCTACAGCTGAACGCCCACAACCGGCGAAGTGGAGAGCCGAAGAAGGGAATGGAAAGAGTTCAGATTGGATAGCCCTTCCAGAAGAAACGGCGAACAACCCGAGAAAACCAGCCTCTATTTATATAGCAGTTTGAATAACCGGTAAGGAACACTTAACATTTTTGTGTAAAGGATGTATAAAGTTAGCGTTAGCTTGTGTGCTAGCCAGCACTGTTGTGTATGCTAACGACAAACCGTGTCACTATGCCAAATGTGATAGATAATTGTACTTGTTCAGAAATTCGTTTCAATAATTAGAGCAGCTTTTTAAAATGAAACACTTTTTCTTTGTTAAAGGTATATATACGCTGATACATTATGTTCTCTTGCATGGACATTAAAACTATTTCAAAGATCCTCATAAGTGACAAACGGAAATCTATTATAAACGCTAACAAGTAGTAAACTGCTCCGGGAGAATATGGGATATTGAAATATAAATGATCAGCAGTTGTCATGAGTTGTTCTGGTATTCCGGTTTTGAAGTTTGGAAGTGTGCCTCTGAATTTAATCTGACGTGATTGTCCTTTTTGACACTCTTAAAACTTCTGGCAGGTCCTCAAGCATGACGGTAATTATGTTTTGTTGTAGCAGACATTACAACTGTTTTGTCTATAGAGCTATACTGTGACGACATGTTAATGTTGTGTGTGTCCCAGCCCAGTTATTATTAGTCAAACTTCCTTGATCCCTTTTGTAAGTAGTACTGGGACGTTTGCTCACACCCCTCCTTTCAGCCATTCCAGGATCCCACCACAACATAGTAGGCGTTACAAACATGCATCAGCATGCTGAGCACACAGAACACGGAGTTCCCAAGATTTTTCACTCATAAAAATAACATTTTTTTAACAGCACAGCTTTCTGATCTTTAAGTACATGAATATGTATTTTGTGTATTCAGTATGACCAGAAGATTCCCTCCACTCATGTTTTGAGTCTCAGGTTTACCCTGTTTAGCATGGACTTAAATACTCCATTGAAAGTACTGTTGAAGTCAGAAAGAAAGAAGAGAACATGCTGTATTGTATTGTAATTACATGGTGTGCTGTCATGTTTAAGTGAGATGTGCTCATTCAGAGTTGTAGCTGAGTGTAGTTTATTTGATGTACATTCCTAGATGTTTTCAGTGGTACGGCCTCTTGTTTACATGGGTTTACGAAAGTCCGTTCAGGAGAAGTTCCTTTCTTAGCCCATCACTATACAAAATGTTCCAGATTTTTGGACTGCTTGCCAGCACAGTCATACATATACAAGCACTTGCCATAATTCATGCAGCTAGCTAAAACACACCCTTACATAATTACACACTCCTGTCACAAGGCCAGTTTCAGATGTACTGTACTTGTAGTCCTATAATTCTGGCAGTGGGTACATAGTACATGCAATTCTGTGATAGAATCAAATGAAGCCATACATATCAGCTTTTCTGTCTTCCAAAAATCATGATTTTGTTTTTGTTGCATTTCAAATATTCTTCTCTCTGCTTAGGTTGTCGGTGTTATTGTAATCCCCAACATGGTGCAGAAGTACCAGTCCCCTGTGCGGGTGTATAAGCATCCCTTTGAGCTGGTGATGGCGGTAAGTGTCCTTACCTTAATTTGCCTCCTGGTTACATGAATATTGCATGCTATACCTGCAGGATTATGTAATAATGGTGTGTGGGTGCTTCAGGGGTCACCCACAGGGAGGAGTCTTTGAATATCACACCTTGCATGTGACTGATGTATAGATCCATAGTGCTGCTAAAGGTAAAGGCATTGTATACAGTTTACTTTTTTACTTTGTCATCAATTGAGTTTTCACAGCTTTTTAGTCAGATGTTTGGCAGCTGCATTGTTGAGTCTATCATAGAAATCTGCAGAACATCCAGTAACACTACAATAGAGGCCTCAGAAAAGTAGTGACAACATGTACTTGTTCCAACAGAAACCTGTAAAACCAGGCATTCATCACCACTAATGCCTCTGATTATAATAAAAGAATGTTTGACTTGTGTTCAGTGCCACTGTGACAACTTTGAATTAAGAGAATATGTAACCACAAGACACTTTCCATCTGCAATCCTCTGTCATATGGACCCTGAGGTATATTTTGGACAGGCATTGGCAGATATTTGCTTTGTTGACAGTTGTTGACCGTTGGCACAAAAGGTGGCATTTATCGATGACAGTGGCTAGTGTTTTATCAGTTGATGAGATGAAAGGCTATATCAAATGTTTCAGGAATATAAGGGTTGAGGTTGTGCTCATAGATGGTGTGATAAAGGGCTTAAAGACTTAAAAAAATGAATAATGTAAGAGGTTAACAAAATGACAACCAAAAAAAATTCTTCAGTATTGTCCAAAACAAAAAAGTATCTGAATCTGCCAGTGGCAGAATCATTATTATCTATATTGATTCTCATTATTATCTATATTGATTCTTGCAGCCATCAGAAGTGTAAGATTGACTGCTATTACTGAGGTGTAAAACAATTGTGCAACATCTAAATGTACTTCAATGTTCTGTGAAGCGAAAGTTCCACCACAGATGTGCTAGTCCATTTGCCACTTAAAATATGCAATGCCTTGCACAGCTTTTAGTGCAAGTCTGCCTCCTTGCATGTTCAGTTGAGTTAGACACATTAGGTCCCGTGAGTAATGCAATCAGTGCCTTTGGATTTAAATGTTTTTTTTTAAGTTGTTGTTTTTAGGGATGCCTTTTTTAATGGCTGCTTCACCAAAGTTCCTTGTGCTGTACCTGCTTTCACTCCCTAGCCTATTTTATTGTGTTGCTATGGGATAGAATCGAGCAATCAAACACTGACGCCTCCATAACTCAACTTTTTTGTCAACCTCAGCTAGTGCAGCAGTGCTGCTTTCATTTAAGATAGTGAGGCTGCGTAAATGAAGGAAAATGACGATGTGTGTGTGATTATGGAAAAGTAAGACAAATAGTGAAAATCAAGCAGACATGAAGCATCAAGAAGCTCTTGAAAAATAAGATGTCTGATTCACTTGTAAAAATTGTTATTTCAGTGTCAGATACATATTAAATCAACATTAAATAGGAACTGGTATTGAGATATTATGAAATTGATTTGGGTTTAAAAAAAAAATCAAAACCTTACTCTCATGTGTTAACATCTATGTTTTTTTTTTCCAATGCACACCTCTCATTTGGACTTGATCCCAGTGATGTAGGGCAAAGGATGAGTAGATGTTAGAGAAGGTTCCATCCATCCATCCATTTTCTACCGCTCTTGCCTTCAGGCAAGAGGCAGGTTTCACCCTGAACAGGTCACCAGTCCATTGCAGGGCCAACACATTTAGACAAACAACCATTCACTCCCTCTTGCTCTCCCTTCACTCCCTCTTGCATGTCTGTGGACTGTGGGAGGAAGCCAGAGTACTCGGAAAGAACCCATACAGGCACAGGGAGAACATGCAAACTCGACACAGAAAGACCCTGTGCTTGAGCCGAGAACCTTCGTGCTGTGAGGCAACAGTGCTAACCACTCCACCGCTGTGCCACCCATTAGAGAAGGTTCACAAACTAAATTCTTCAGCAGCCAACTAACTGAAATTAGCCAACCAAGTCCCTTTGTGCTGGCCCGTCTTAATGAGTTTCAAGACAGCACTGAGTAAAGCAGACTGAGATTGCCATATTATAGATTTTTGAATATTTTCATATGAAATATTGTTTGTAGGATTTCCCCCCCCCCTCCCTTTTTTATAAAAGGAAAGGAATAACAGGCTACAGTACAGTATTACAAAGTGTACTAGATTCACATACTGGAGGGATGGGTTGTTCAGCAGCATTTTGGTTGCAGAGCTCTGCCCTTAATCAGCAATGTCATGTTGGAACAAGCCTACTGATGATAACTTCAGTTTGACAAGTTACTGAATGTACAACTGCTAATTTCAGTCATTGCTGGGCTTAATCATAAATTCAGTAACGTTTGATTGTCCATGCTTTTTGAATGACAAGTTGTTGAACCAGGAAGTTGACTGAGACACACCTCCTTCGTACAACCAATTTTTACTAAAACCACACTGGTGTTGGTAGCACACCAAGTTCCAGACAGGTGCTGCTTTCTTTAAATGGAAATAAGCTTTTGACACCGTCCAGAGAGCGGATGCAGGAGGAATAATCTCCTTAGCAGGGGCTAGAGCGGCACTGGGCACACAGTTGGCTATAAATAGAGGGCTGGTAGCTACACCTGGGTCTGCAGAGGACAGTAATAATATGGCGTAGACGTGCATGATTTTAAGCTGACGATTACCCACCTCAGGCTTTTCTGCAAGGGGCTGTGTTACTTTTCGATGACAAGTAAGGCAGCAATGGAAGAGGTTGTTGTTAAATGTTTGATACAGAAAAAAATGGCGTGATTAGTAAATAAAGTGTACACAACAGTTTTTTTGCAGAGTTTTGTGCCTTTGAAGCTTTCATTTATTGTGACTTTACTCTGCAGTGACTACTTCTGGAAACTTAATGGTGAGCTGCAACAGTTGCTGGCTATTAAAATGAGTGAAATGTCACCCCTCTTATTTCTTCAATGTATTTCTGTTGTCATTGCACAGTATTATTACAACATTGTGCATTGATGAAACCATTGTAACAGATTCATACAATGTACTTTTTTTTTGTCTGCAGGACACCAGATTGCAATAATTCAGTTGCATTTTGTAATCACTTAGGGTGCCTTTAGAATTAATAATTGGGTCCTCCCTTGTGACTTGAAGATATATACCCCATAAGCAGCTAGAAAAAGTAGTGATTTATTGTCACATGTACATTGCACAGTGAAATTTGTCCTGTGCATTTAACAAATTATCGTCAGAGCAGTGAGTGGCTGCATGTGGCACTCTGGGACCAACTCCAGATTTACTGCCAGTACCTTGGTCAGGAGCACAGACAGGAGTAATTAACCTTGCTTACATTATTTTGAAGATGGGGGGGAAGTGGAGGAGCCGGAAGAATCACATGCTAACATAGGGAGAACATACAAACTCCATACTGAACCTGGGGGGGCTAGGACTTGAACCCAGGACCATTTTGCTGTGGCAGTTGTACGAGGAGCAATCAGTATTTTGGGGCAGGAGGAATGCACAACTTTCAGTTCCTTGCCACCATTCATATTGCGCACCTTATTGACTATTTCAAATCCTTTTTTTTGCATATTTGACTATAATCTCTTTCTCATCCCATGTGAGCATGTAACATGCAACTATGTTTAAGTTGAGAATTAGATGTTAAGGTGATCTGTAATTTCTGTGTATTTTTCTTAATAACTAAGCAAGGAATCCATACTATATTAGAATATTGCAACATTTTACATAATAACCACGCCTTTTCACTTAATCATGCAGCACTTCTTCAAACAACATGCGTATCAGGTTATATCATAGTTGAACTGTAGTTTTTTCCTTTACAGTTCCCCTGTTGGTGCTTTCAGAAAGTCTGTAATGGCTTTTCCTTTCCATCTGCTCCAGGATTATTATTTGACGTTTTCCTTTGAGGAATTTAGTGTTAGCTCTCCACTTGACTCTGATATTTGAAAACTGTCATTCTTTGGAATACCTGTTTACTCTACCAAGGCTCAACATTCCTCTGTTAAAGCCTCTAAATGCATTCCCTTAGTTTATATGACATGCAGCCTCTCCTCATTTGGCCTTGAGGAGGCTCTTGGAGACACTGACAGGTGCTATACAAGTATTTCAACCTCTGGCTAATGCTGTACTGTTGCGTAAGCTAGGCTTGGAACTCGCATGCCTCTCAGCTGTTTTTGTTCTGCAGCAGTGGCTACAACTGTGCTTTCAACATGCAACTCTGATTAATCCTGGTGTAAAATTCATTCATATAATTTATAATATGTGTCTCAAAGCACAACAATAATGACATACCTTCTTTAACTACGCTTGATCAATGTATTCAAGGAAGGCAGCGCATGGAAAATCTTAAATTTTTGGGTGTTGTTTTAATTGTTCTGTTTACAATAGTGATCTGGTTGTTTCACAAATAAATTTAGGTTCGCATTTCAGCATTTGAGATTAAATTCTGCTGTACTGGAATGTTCCATTGAGTGGGTTAGTGAAGAAAACTCTGCATTTATTGGTTACATGTCACAGAGGCCAGGTCCTGAAAGATTTCATGATATTAGAAGGGCGCCAGAATGAAATGGACACTACATACCTTCAGTATATGCTGTTCTAAATGGAAACTATGAACTTCCTTTTCAGATAACATGAACTCAGGCAACAGCATTTCCATCCTTCTTGAGAATTGTGCACGTAGGTGGCTGTTTGCCAGTTACACATAAACAAGCTGTATTTTATTTGAAGAGGGTATGGTGTGTCATTGAAGGAAGGACGTACAGCAGCAATATCTTTTAAAAAAAATCCCTGTCACTTGCAGAAGTTCCTTGAGTCTGCTACTGCATCTCAATAACAGGAAATGTTGTTGATTCTATTATTGCAGCAGTACATTTGGAGCCTCCAGGCTTTCCTTGGGGAGTCACAGAGGAATGTCAGAACCACAGCACAATACCCCTCCAACTGCTGTCTCAAACCTGAAGGGATTGTTGGTGTAGAAACACATTCAGGATGAAGAATTACTTGAGGCACCACAACAGGAATAATAAGTAAATGATCCTGGACTAGTAAAGAACTGTTTAGTGGAGCTGCCATACTGTAGTTAAAAAGACAATAACTGTTACGAAACTCTTTGATAAATATATAGGCCATGGCCAGACAGTGTTCAGTGAGAACCTGTTTACATGCTGCTGCCTGATTTGTAAAATGTTGTGAAAACAATTTGCATCCTCAGGAAAATCTCCAGGACTACAAACACTTGTCCTCATTGAAACACCTGAACAGCACGACCTATTCATTATAATGCTGCACATTCCCAACCATTACTGGTCATTGTCTCCTAGGCTTTGTTTACCCCTTGAACTGTTTAGGAGGACAGCAGTTAAGCTTTACATACACTGGAGGCTGTTATGGAAAAGTGCAATTTTGGAGCATTGGGAAAAAGGCAGAAAAATACATAAATGTATATGATGTCAGCATTCATTCTGTTAAACATAAATAGCTGGGTTAAGTATGGGATGAAAGCAGTATAAGCAGATAAGCAGTATCTGAAATTGCAACTACCATTAACACTTTAACAATGCCTATCCCTAGGTTTAGCTCCGCCCTCCCATACAGCAGGCTATGGCCAACAAATGTTGTGCTTCACTATATTTCAGTGTTTCCCTTTCTGTGAGACCCCAACACAGTGTTTACCTCAAAAAGGTGAAAGAGCGCATAGTTTAAACCTCCTTCATAGACATATCCTTTCACACATACATGTGGTCTTTATAACTGGAACTTCTGTTTGCTCAACAACCGGTTGTTACCAAAGACATGTTAATGAGTCCCTCAGTGTGTGAGGGAAAAGAGACTCCTGTCGACAGGGTTGATTGATATGCTGTTTATCTAAGCTGCTTGGCTTTCTCTCTGCTCATTGTATGTATATTAATTGTTAGCCAATGTATTAACCAGGGCCACCAGTGCAACAAAATTGAAGTGTTTCAATTAAACGCTTCTGCTGCTTGGTGTCATTTCATGGACTGTTACTCAGTCTGCACTTGATTGCTTTTCATAGTGTTATATGTTTCTGCTCTGTTGTGTATTCAGACTTTCCCTAAGGTTTCAAATGTCAAACACTATGCGACTTAAACTGAAAAGTCACATGGAATCTCGCGTGGCACCCCTTTTTTTTTTTTTTTTTTTAGCAATTTCACATTTATTTATTAATTTTCACAAATGTGAAATTGCTAAACAATGAGCCACGCGAGATTCCATGTGACTTTTCAGTTTAAGTTGCATAGCGTTTAACATTTGACAGGCGATGCCTAGTTTCCAAAGATGGCCACCACCTGCAGAAGCCTTGTACTGGCCTTACGCACTTGTCTTTTTATTAAACTTGTATGTACACTTCAAAAGATCTCAGTGCTTCGGATTACCTCTGAGGCATTTTGCTATTTTGAGTGTATGTTATTGTTATGATTTGTCTGTTTACACGCTGCCCACACAGCCTGCGTTAGGAGCTAATTAGCGTTATGCGCCAAAACCGGGTTCCATTTAGATGATGTAAAAACAAATCCCTGCAATTGTTCCAAATCCTAATAATACATGAACACACCTTATGTTCATTTTGTGCCGGAATTGTCCTTTAATATTTCATACTTCTGTGCTATTTACTAATCAATCTATTGTTGCTCTGAGGAACACACGTTTCTTTTTCCTCTGTTTATTTAATATTTTTACATGGATCCACTTTAAGTTCCTTGTGCTTCTCTTTTAACAATAAATGTAGGTCATCCTGAGCATGCCTGTTGAAGTGTCAAACCTCCATTGTCTGTTTGCTTCTGGGCCAGTGTTGCTAAACATGGCTCATTATGCTGTCCCCCTGGTCTTTGTATAGTTTGGCTCATCGCAGAGCTGCCCTGCCAGGGTGACGTCCTGTCCCACCATGTCCTGACCCACTTATTGCCAGGTCTGGTTAAGGCTTTAGTAGCCCAATTCGCTGGCGGTAAAGCATCCTGGGCTTTACAATTCTGTTTTAATCCTTCTGTCAATGGCTGGCTTGTCAGTCAGTTGTATCACTCAATGGTCTCATGTCAAGGAGGGATTTACAGACAAAGATTCAACTCATGCTTGATGGAACAGAATTGGGTCATCTTTATTCAGTTTGCTTTTGTCTTGCGATATGGTCCATTCAGAGTGCAGAAAACGCCCATTGTTCATAGTCCTTATTTTCCTCAAGGGAGACTTTTACATCAAAGAAATGATGTGTTCCTTTTTCATAACCGTCCTTTCTCTGTGATATTTTTGCTTATTTAGCTGGTTTGAATACACATTTCTCATATTCTTTCCTGGCATTGCACCTGTCCCTAGTGATTCAGAAATTTTCCATCCACTCTACTGAATGAATCTGTCAGAGCTTTTCCAGTACCATCTAATTCACTTACTCTGTCAGATTATTTGCCAAAAACAATGAAGAGTTATGGCTTGCCTTGGTCAGAGCGGTTTATCATCCAGTGTGCTGCTTCAAACAGCACTAAAGGGCTGTACAACCACCATGTGTCTCTAATTTCATTCACAGATCACCAGGACAGTTATTCACCCTCTATCTTAGTTCAGGTCAAGGTCGAGATGCTGCCCCAGAAGCTCCCTTCCCCCATTCTGTTTCACTCTGCTAGATGCTGATGAATCTGTACACCCATACTCTTACACAATGACCCATAGCATATTTTACACTGCAGTTATGCTTCAATGTACTACTCAGTGTGACAGTGGGTGATGATTCCTATGCGGCAGCAATGCGACAGTAGTAGGAACATGGATCGGGTACAGACTTCACACGTATGCTCGCTGCCATGTCTTCCTGCTTATGTGTGTCTATATTTGGGGTTGATAAAATGTTTTTTACGCTTTCTGCTTGACATGAAATGTGCAAAATGTGTTGCATGGGATGATTATTATGTTTTTAAGTGCATTAGCCAAGGTAATGCATCATTAGAAGAAGTGTGATGTCAGCTCAGCAGCATTTACAGAACTATTAAGCAAAAGGTTAATCATTGTAACTTAAGTGGCAGAACAGGCAATGGTGCTTTCTGGAGAGGAGGCTCGAGATTCATAGGTTTTTGCATTCAATAAATTTTAAGATTGAATAAGATAGACACATAAAATTAAAGCTTACTTTAATGTTATGTTTTCTCATGTCTAATTAATCCTTACACCAGCATAAGTATATACAGTAGTTACACAGTTCATATTGTATATACAGTACTTCTACATTACAGTATTCAGTATTTCTCTGGATGGAGGTGCAGTAGACAAGGCATGTGTATATTGCACGTCTGTCTGTCCTGGGTGAGGGATCCCTCCTCTGTTGCTCACCCTGAGGTTTCTCTGATTTCTCCCTGCTAAAAGGGTTTTCTATGGAGTTTTTCCTCAGTGGATGTGAGGGTCTAAGGGCAGAGGACGTTGTTATGATGCCATGTAAAGCCCTTTGAGACAAACAGTTTGTAAAAACAGGCTATACAAATAAAATTGCATTGCCTTCCCTTGTATGATGTTACCTGGTGATGACTCACCAATAGAACAGCATTTTAGCCTTTTTCTCCTCCTGCTGCATTCATTTCAGGAGAGTAGTCATGTCTTATTCTTACAATAATGACTGACCTTGCTTCCTGTTCCTGTTCCTGTTGCACAAGCATAACCAAGCATGTATGCTCCACCCAGCACTGAAGTTTATAGCACTAAACGGCCTAACAAATATTAGGTTCTTCACATTCCAAAAAGATATAGGTATGTCCTGCTCCTTCCACCAAGTTGGCAGTTCCAGGCAGTTCAGCCATTACAAAGCACACTAACACTCAGATGGCTGCAAGAAGAGAAGTGGGTGGCATGGCATGCAGAGACCAAAGACACTATTGTTGTATCTTATCAATTAATGACTTGTTCTCTTCCCTAGCCCTGATCACTCCACACCTAGGCTTTAACACAGTCTGAACTGAAGGGTGGAGATATAACGGGACCTAAAGTAAACAGATGGTTTTAGTGTAAGTGTAAGTGTGTGTGTAAGTGACCAGAATATTCCCTTCTGTGTGAGCATGTTAACCAATTGAAAGTGCGGAGAATATTTACAGCTCATTTTATGGTTATGTTAGCTTTTTTTCCCACCAGGAGTTTTCCTGTCTGAAGTTAGGGTTGGAATTACCAAAGGTGAGAAACCTGGCAATTGCGTGGCATCACTTTAAGTAGCCATAGGGAAGGACAAAACTTGATAGGGTTGGACACAAATGACTAATGATAGGAGCAATGATGCAGCGGTTGTTTAAGCACAACAACCTTGGGCTGCAGGCTTTGGATGACTGCCACATTGGCAGCTGAGTTGAACATCATCAGAGTGGACAAAACTGATGTGTGGGTCATATGGTTTCACTCATATTTAAGTGGTTAGACCTGTAGTTTGTACACGCCAAGGAGCACACTGTGCATGGTGTTGTGTGTGCGTACAAATGTAATACCACAAATTTCGACTGTATTGCAATTGTCATTGTTATTGTTGTTTTGTCACCTGTATTAATTGCCTACACAAAGAAATCACTATATGAAAGCCAAAATTGAAAAATGAATACCTACTCAAAATTGAACATCAGAATACAATTTATAGCATCTTTTTGAGGCTGTTATTTGTGGCATTATTGAACTGTACTGGTTAGCACAGAAAAGGCAAACACTATATCAACATAGCATGCTGTAACCTGAGAGGGATTGTAGGCTGGAAGCTGCTTAACTTGTTTGCCCAGTTATCGAGAACATTGGTTTAAAAGCAAACGCACAAAAGGAATGGTTTCACCAACTTAATCTGGCTGGATCACAGCTCGATGGATACAACCAGGTTTTACACATTCAAAGATGAGATGAGTCATAATGAAACCAGCATTGTTCAAATGCAGAATTAAACCATCTGAGGCCCAAATAGTGTTCTTTGGGCCTAAATCCACAGCACAGATTAAATTAAATAGCTTTGGCTTGTCTCTAAAAGAATCAAGAAAATGTCACACCTCAGCTCAAAAGAGACAAATTCACTGAAACAGAGCATACATGGAAAAAGAACTTACTTCCAGTATTTGCAGTGATTTTAGTGTAAGGATCATATATGATTGTGTTTATTTTACTCAGACGGTTCTGGAGAAAATAGCAGTGATGAAGTCGGAAAGATACCTCTTTAGTCATCTTCTGCTTACGCATGTGACCTTGTCCCTTCTGATCATCAACAGTACCCAAAATAACTGGTGGTACCTTTTATAAATTTGGAAACGCATTGTTGTATACAAGTTTGTGATAATCAAAATAGTCATTTTTATAAACTCTTTCCTTTGAGATTGAGTCAAATCTGGCTGCTCAGTTACTTTATTCTGTTCCCCTCCATCCTAGTGACCCAGTTTGAATTTTTCAGATTTGCTCTCTGAGATGAAAACCGGGAGGAATTCCCCCCTCCTCCCTTACTCTGCTCCATTCTCTACAACCGTTTCTCTCTATCAGTGTGTACATGGACATTATCTTCTGAGGCCTGATGATCTCTCAAGTCTTCTTGCAGCCATGACTGCCCACCAGCTACCATCCAAACATCCTCTTTGAATGCTAGACCAGAAACATTTAACATTGACTGAGTCAGAACAATTAATGATTGGCAAAGGCACTTCAGACAGGAAGAAACACAAATGTGTGACCCGGCTGGAGTGTGAGCCGAAGTGCTGATATCACTTTGCTAAAAGGATTCCCCTGGGGTCATGTGTGGCGGCTCATTGATTTTTGCCACCAAATGACGTCATTGCCCCGCCAGCAGCACTCACTTGACGCCAGTTTTTGTTTATCTGACGTCAATTAGTGTACATGTGTTGAAGTTGCATAACTTGCACGGGGGCTTCGGAGAGGATTCATTGAAGAGCAATTTGTTGCTGCATGCTCAATATAGGGCTGGGCGATATGACCTAAAATTCATATCGAGGTATAAATCAAATCCCTTGACTGTGACAGTATATATCCCAGTATAGATTTAAGTGTAAAATTATAATAAAAAGCATGGATTAAATATGATTTTTAGAGCACTTAAAGTGCAGAAAGCAGAACTCAAAACTCAAAATTAAAACCCAGCACTTTATGGTGCAAAATGTTCCAAATAAACACAAGTAACTTATAGCAGAAGTAAAAAAGAATGTTTTCTATATTGCAATAAAATAAAATAAAATAAAAATAAATTGATCGTATTACCTCTGTTTGCCGTCACCGTCACTTCGCACATCTTGCAAAATATTGTTTTCTGTTCAACATTCGATCTTCTATATCTGAACCAAGTCCAAATCAGACGTTTTTTTTTCTTTTTTTTGACCAGCTCCTTCCGCACCACTGTGCTTGTGGCCATTGTGTGTGTGTGTGCTTGTGTGTGTGTGTGTATGGATATGTATATATGTGTATATACATATGTGTGTGTGTATATATATGTATGTGTATATATATATATATATATATATATATATATATATATATATATATGTATATATGTGTGTGTGTGTATATATATATATATATGTGTGTGTGTGTGTGTGTGTATATATATATGTATATATATATATATATATATATGTGTGTGTGTATATATATATGTATATATATATATGTGTGTGTGTGTATATATATATGTATATATATATATATATATGTGTGTGTATATATATATATGTGTATATATATATGTGTGTATATACATATATATGTATATATATATGTGTGTGTATATATATATATGTATATATATATATGTGTGTGTATATATATATATATATATGTATATATATATATATGTGTAACATAAAAAAACTTCAACGAATACGACATGAAGAAAATGTCTGTATATGTGACTTATGTGTTCCTCTGTGAAAAACGTGTATATTAATATCAACGCGATCATGTGATACATCCATGTTTTATTGTTGTACTGCCAAAAAGGTTTCTGTAGCATTGTGGTTGCTTCTTGATAACTGCTTTGAAACACATAGACATCACATTGATGCAAATCAACTCCCCATTTGACCATAATGTGGGTTGTAATGGAAAAGTGGTGCAGTCTTTGTTTTTAGTCATTTAGATCAACAGGTAGAAAAAGATGCAAATCAATTCCACCTGTGACCACATGAGGATTGTAATGACAGTATAACACTGTTTTGTTTTTTTTTAAACATGGAATAAAATATGTTAGGCCAAAGTGTTTTTGCATACAATTACTAAATAAAGAAATCATCATCTGCCACATCACTCTTTGAGTATGGGAATTCCCTGTGGACAGGTGCAATTTCATATGGATTCAGCCACCCAGCCAGGAGATAAGTAGACTTGGACAGATGGATATTTCTTCATTTTATAGTACGATAGTAAGTTAAGATGTAAGTGTCCCCCACCTGATTTTGCACAGAAACAGAGGTAGTTCGGTATTCAAACATGAGTGTCTTTGAATATTTGATTAACAGGGCACATCCAAGTGCTCCTTCAAGATTGTAATTCTTCACTCAACATCTTCAGAAAGTACTCTAGCATCTTTTGTCTGCTATGTTTAGTGCTATGTTTGAACAAGCTTTCTTCATCTGGGATCTTAACCCTAAAACCCTCCGTCAGACAAAACACTGTCAAATAATCAGGTCACCTCTGCATAAGTACGTTCATCAAAAATCATTTTTATTCAGTTTCATCTGAAAATGATTAATATTCATCCCTAGATTACAGTGCTACTCTGTTTTCAAATTGTTAAGCTAAAAAAGATTCAGCAGATATAGCTATTCCCTAAAACCAAGAGAAGAGTTGAAAAGAATTGAAATTACCCTGAAAATAACCTTGGGACCATGAGGTTAATCTGTAGTTCCCCCAAACAAAATGTTCCCAGCCGCCAGGAATGCCAGCTGATTAAAAATAGCTGAGGCTGATGTCTAGGCAGCTGTTTTCTCTATTACACAACCATTTTCATAAGCTCCAGAGATCTGACACTGTTCCAGAGGAAGTCGGAAGTGTTCTGTGGAATTGAAGACTTCAACACTGTGGTGGTCAAAGGCAAAAACCTGCTCTGAGAGCTTGCGGTTTCTATAAAACTTGGTATACAAAGTGTTTACCATCAAGTCCATGACACTTGTGTGTATGTGTGTGCGCGTGTGTACACGTAACATTTTTATTTTTGGAAATACAGAATGAATTTCCCTTCCTTTAAAAACCAAAACAAAAAAACAATCTAATTTCACTATACCTATATCCTTATTCACAATGGTTGTTGTCCAAAGTGGCAAACTCTGTATCTCTCTCTCTCTGTGCAGTCATTTGGCCTTTGTCCAGTCAAACACTTAATATTGACGCAGTGTCAAGTTATACACATTTGGCTGGGTGTCATGCATGGAAAACATTTGATAACATGATGTTTGAATGAAGGAGGTTCTTTAGAATATCTAAGAAGATAAATATTTAATAGTTCCTGTTAGAGGTGGAACGACACATCCAGGATGCATTGTCGCATTGAGGTTTATTGACTTAAGGAGGCCATATTCACTGAAATGCAGGAAAAATTGGTAGCTTGGTTTGGTTTCAAAAGTTAAAAGATCCAATAACAGCACACACACACACACTCATATGTATGTGTATATATGTGTATATATGTGTGTGTGTGTGTGTGTGTGTATAGTATTTATGACTGATTTGGGTGATTATTTGCCAATGTTAATATTAAGTAATATAATATTAAGTCATAATTAGGGCGGCACGGTGGTGCAGTGGTTAGCACTGTTGCCTCACAGCAAGAAATTTCTAGGTTCGAGTCCTGGTTCGAGCACGGGATCTTTCCGTGTGAAGTTTGCCTTTGAAGTCCCTGTGTTCCCTGTGCCTGCGTGGGTTCTCTCTGGTACTCTTGCTTCCTCCCACAGTCCAAAGACATGTACATTGGGACGAGGCTAATTGATACTATAAATGAACTGTAGGCATGGCTGTGAGTGAAAATGGTTGTCTGTCTATATGTGTTGGCCCTGCAATGTTCTGGCGACCTGTCCAGGGTGAACCCTGCCTCTCGTCCGAAAGCCGCTGGGATAGGCTCCAGTCCCCTCGCGACCCTTAACAGGATGAGCGGAAGTAAAATGGATGGATAGATGAAGTCATAATTGGATTTCGTATATCTTTAAAAAAACACAGGCAAAATGAAGTAAAGACTTTTATTTACACAACAGTTGTAAATTTGGAATTCATAAACAGATGATGAGTAAAAAAGATGAGATTTGAGAAAGACTGGGTGGATTAATATTTTGATGTTTGGAACAATAATGATGTTTTCAAAAAGCAGATGATCTAAATGTATCCCGAATGAATTAAACAATTTTGTTGAAAACGAATAACCCCAACTCACCTATGGCCCTTCATTGAGCCTGCTAAACTATAAATCAACTTCATGAATAAGCTATTGTTGGAATGGCTTTTATGTTTTCAGCAGAATGAAGCTATGAGTTTTTGATAGACTACATCTACCTGTGTCATACACAGTAATCCCTATGATTTTGTATTACTGTGAATGGCATTTTTGATTGTTTTTAATGGGTGAAACTGTTGTTTACCATCAGTGTAGTTGTGCTGACAGCAGTACAAAGATTGTGGCCAATGTTCCAGAGCATCAGGGCAGAAAAACTGAGCTCAGCATTCACTGGACAGTGGGCAGCTGGTTGGCTCGGTAGCCCTGGCAAGCAGTATGCCAGTAACTGCGGAACTCTATTCACTGCCTCACAGCTGCTGCTGCTTAGCATACTAAAAAGGCTAAATACTTTTTGCTTTGTGGAAGTGCCCCGAACAAGGCAACATTTTATTAAGTCAATACTTGCTTTATTTTCATTTCAACTTTCATCATGTTCTGCAAGCAATAAAAAAAATAATATTTGACCTACAATTTAACAGGTGTTGAATGGTGCTTATAAGTAAATGGACTCAATTTTATATAGCGCTTTTCTACCTTAGCGGTACTCACAGCGCTTTACAGTGTCATCTCATTCACCCATTCACACACACATTCACACACTGATGGTGGAGGCTACTATGCAAGGCGCCAACCTACTCATCAGGAGCAATTATGGGTTCAGTATCTTGCTCAAGGACACTTTGACATGGTCACCGGGGTCGGGGATCGAACCAGCGACCCTTTGGTTGCTAGACGGCCACTCCACCCCTGAGCCATGCCGCCCATTATAAGAACATCTACCTCTAGTTTTCTGTTAAGATTTTTGAATGAGGAGCTCCCTCTTATGTCAGCATGTTTTTTTTTTTAGTCTAATGGTATTCATAGGACCTCAGAGACATCAGAGTTTGTCTTTGTGTCACAAATCCAGTTGACATTAAAGTAGCTGATCCCAAAACCTTATGAACATCACTTGATCATTCAGTTGATCTCTCACATGCCGTCCCTGACTCAAATCTCATTTGGGATGGTTATTTATAATTTTCTTTTTGAAATGACCTTTGTAGCTGTTTGCTTCCATGGCCACTTTGTAAATTTTGTTTAATCAATTTTTTCTCGTTCACTCACAGATAAATGCATCTATTCATTCAAATTTCTAGATAGAGCTTCATTAGTATGTGCTAGGGCTAAACAATTTCATTTGAATTTAAATTGAAATAGTAATTTCAGACAATGCGATAGCCATTTGCAAAGGCTGCGATAAATCTAGGCACATACTTATGAACCATAGCATGTCTTCTGGAAGGTTTTTTTTGTTGTGTGATGCAGTAATGCTTACCAAGCAGAAGTGTATGCTCTTTGTGTTTCAGTCATTGCTTACCATCAAAACTTACCCAAGGTCACTGCATCGTATATGCCCACCAACAGCAATGCACCAAGTGGTGCATTCTGCCAGAAACAGAGGAAGATATTACAACATGGACACCCAAATGACACTCCTGACCACTTAAATCTGTTTTTCTGAGGGATTTTTTTTTTAATGATCCAGCTCTGAATGATCTGTTCCACTCCGTGCAGACAGAAGTGAGTGCAGCTTCAGGACTCTTCTAACTGGCTGCAGTATTTAGGGAGAGAGCAGAGATGAGGCAGATGTGAGTCTAAGAAAAGGGCCCAAAATGACATAAACACACAGTGAAGAAAACAGCCTGTTCAGCAGATCAGCTGCAGTGCTTACACAGGAAGTGTTCTCGTACATTGTTACCCGCATTAAGACAGCGACCGGAGCACATGTACATGAAGATGTGTGCTTTAAATGGAGCAAATACCTGTTTGTCACATGCACTGAGACTGTGGCGACTCTGAGGTGCAAATCTGAAAGGGAAACAATCTAAGACCCCAATATGATCAATGTATAATATAATACAATTAAAATATCACAGTTGAAATTACGGTCAGTCAGTTTCCCCCTAATTGTTCAACCCTTGTATATGCAGCAAAGAGTGACACATTGGTCTCAGACAGGATCTGTGTTTTGAAAAGCTGTGTTCTACATGTTATCATGAACATCAAGTCATTTTACTGTTGACAGACAAGTCTATTCTGGTGTTTAGACTTGCCAGTTATGCAACCAATGCAATCAGATCCAAGGCAGGAGAATGGTGGCAATGAAGAAAAGGAAGAAACTGATGCTGCTGTAGTCACATTGTAGCACATTGTGCCCGCCAACCCAAGCGCCAGTTGCATAACAGCTGCCTGGCCTATGCACAAGAGTTTTCTTGTGTTTGTGGTTTATGAGAACACACAATTTGGAGGCACAGTGGTGCCTTTCAACACAACAGGCTTTACTGTTTGTTGATCCCTTTATATATACTGTAAATTTAAAAAATCGCATTTGTAGAGATTTGGCAATTCAATGTATCTGTTTCGCTAAAGTGAGAAGTTTGGAACAAGACAGTGTTAAAAGAATTTGTCCTCTTGCTTGTTTCCTGCATAGTGCTATTATCTGTTGCCCACGTATTCACATTATTTACTCCCTCATAGCTAAGTACTTGGATGCCTAACAGTACAAGACTGTTTTTCTAATACATTTTATTAAGCTAGCTGTTATAACACCCTTGGCCTGATTCTTCCACCAACATTTGTGACCCTACTAAATAGGTTTCCTTCAAACACTTGAAATCATGAGACTGCAAATCTCCCCCGCTTTTAGACTCCCACACAAATGCTTGATGTTGAAACTCATCTGAGCTTGTTTTTAAGGTTTGACGTGGCCATGCCTTGACAATGAAGGCATTTTAATTTGTTGAAAGAGTACCCATGAGTTTCTCTCTCTGATTCTCCTTGTTCCTTCCTAGTTTTCCCTATCCAGTATACACCCCAGACAAACAATGAATTTACAAGGTCTCTCTCATGCTTTTTCTAAAACTTCTCAACTCCCCTCACTCGCATAATGAGGACTACATCACCCACTTTTACATGTAGGTGTTAGCTCAAACTACTTTTGGAAATTTACTGTCTGTCTTCCGCATGGTATAAAGAGAGAAAACACCTCTAATCTAGAGATTCCCAAAATGTATTCAATTTCAATCTCTGGGGCGGCATGGTGGTGCAGTGGTAGCACTGTTGCCTCACAGCAAGAAGTTTCCAGGTTCGAGCCCCAGCTCGAGAACGGGATCTTTCTGTGTGAAGTTTGCATGTTCTCCCTGTGCCATGCGTGGGTTCTCTCCAGATATTCTGGCTTCCTCCCACAGTCCAAAGACATGTAATAGGGGACTAGGTTAATTGGATATTCTAAATTGACCATAGGCATGTCTGTGAGTGTGAATGGTTGTCTGTCTATATGTGTTGGCCCTGTGATGGACTGGTGACCTGTCCAGGGTGAACCCTGCCTCTCACCCGAAGGCTGCTGGGATAGGCTCCAGTCCCCTCGTAACCCTTAACAGGATAAGCAGTAGAAAATGGATGGATAGAAATGGTTCTCATCTAAGTAACCAGAATTTGTTGATGTAATTAAAGGTTTGGGTGGGCCACAGGAAATATTTCAATGAGACTTCCTCTATGTTTCTTCTTTGTCATTCTTCCTTCTCCTGAATTCACAAGAAAGAAACTTGAAACCTAAGAAAGACTTTTGTTTCTTCCCAGGTTTAAAACCACTCTGACACTTTGTGCCTCTCCTTCCTCTTTCAGGCTTATGAGCGCCGCTTCCCAACATGTCATCTTATCCCCATGTTTGTGGCAAGTGACGTGGTGGATGAAGAGGTAAGCGAGGATAGATCCTTTCACAGGATTGAGCGTCGCTGTGCCCTGGATGTGGACGCCCCTCGCCTTCTTAAAAGGGTTAGTTGTCTATCAGGTCGTCAGCTAATTGGCGTCATAAATCCAATGTACTGATGTTTTTTTAGTTTTTTTTTTGTCATTTTATCACTACTTTAGTGTATTAGATAATGTAATAGATCATTTTCTATTAAATTGTATGTTTAAGACTTTATTCCAATCGATGTTATTCTGTGTCTGGTTTGCAGATTGCAGGTGTGGACTATGTCTACTTTATCCAGAAAAACACACTTAACAGAAAGGAGCGAACACTTCACATAGAGTCCCACAATGAGACCTTCTCCAACAGGGTCATCATCCATGAGATATGCTGCTATTCGGTCAGTATACATACTTGCCTCCACCACCAACCCTGGGTCATTCACCATGAATCAAATTACTCAAAATACTCAAATGCTACTGCATAATATTCAACCCCCTGAGTAAAACAGAACCACACATCTAGATGCTTATATAGAAAAACTCACACATTCTGTTAAACAGTTGTTAAACTGCTGCATCACACACATTAAAATGTGTGTCTCTTTCAATTTCTTTCCGGTCTCCCTTCAGAGAATGCCATGTTTAGACTAGCTCTGCACATGTTACAAACTATCTCCTCCCATCTCAGTCTGTGAATAATAACTCCACTTCTATTCTGGCTGAATGCTTTCTAATGCTGACCTGAAACCAACATGCATGCCCTCTTCTCTGTTCTGTATACATAACTCTGACTTAAGATCTGCCTCTCCATGAAAGGATGTGCACTGAGTTAATGAGGTCAAGCAAACTGTATTAGCCTCCAACCATCTAGAGTGCTAATTTTAGGTCCAAGGCTGCACAGAGGTTCTTATTGCGTGTGTTAGCTCACTGTGCTAACAGTAAATGGCGTGGACAGCTTAATTAGACTGAGCTAATGGACCTGGCTAAAGCTGAAATATTTTGGTAGCCAAGGGTAATGAAACTATCAGCACAGTGCCTTCAGAATGCATTCAACTTCTCGATTGTTTCCACATGCAATCATGTATAGAAACATTCAAATTTATTCAAGTTCCATGCTCCTTAATGCTGCCATAATAGTGCTAGAGTCCATAGCAAGATAAATATTTTGGGGTGATAATCTGATAATGCTAATAACTGATTTCAATTTTGTGAAAATTCCTCTTTTTTGCCTCCTACCGTGTACACAACAAACCAAAGCCATGTGTGAGCTTGCATATTTGCTCATTGTGCTATTTAGTTCCAAACTGTTCATGTCTAAATGACTGGCTAATTTTACATGGACAGACTGGCACACACACACACACACACACACACACACACACACACACACACACACACACACACTCACAATGTACTGTGTGAAAATTGCTCTCTGTGCATCATCATCTAGTGAAGCAGGGTGTGTGTGGTTACTATAGTAACATGTTCCTGTTATTTTTTTTCCTGATAGTCTGTACAGTGTAATTTACGGCATTTCTCGTATGTATTTCCAGGTCCACCCAGAGAATGAAGACTGGACATGTTTTGAGCAGACCGCCAGTCTGGACATCAAGTCTTTCTTTGGCTTTGAGAGTACAGTGGAAAAGATTGCTATGAAGCAGTATGCCAGCAGCATCAAAAAGGTGTGTGTGTGTGTGTGTGTGTGTGTGTGTGTGTGTGTGTGTGTGTGTGTGTGTGTGTGTGTGTGTGTGTGTGTGTGTGTGTGTGTGTGTTCTCTATAGATTTGTACTACCTTGTATGTCTACACAGAAACATACGTTCAGCATCATACATGCTGCTTGGATGAAATAGAAATGACTCACTGACAACAACTTTTTGGGGGCTTTGTTAGACTATCTTAGACTGGTAGAGGTAAATAAGCTTTTATTATCCATCAAGAGTGGGCAATCTTGTGGGTCCCCTACTAGACCAGTGAATGATCTGCCTTGATTTTCAATGGATGTTGGCAGTGTTAAGTGGATTCTTTTTTGATGTTTATTCCATTCCATTCCCTCTCTATTTGTGCTACATGAAAATTAAATAAATATATCTAGCCTTTCTTGATTTGAATGTTGTACATATGAAGATCGGTTGGTCTCCTCTGTTGAATCACATTTCCTGGTATTCACAGCTTCCTCTGCTATTTTTTTCCTGAAATTCTCTCACACATTTTCCTTCCTCTACTTTCCTCACAGGGAAAAGAAATTATAGAGTTCTACTTGAAGGAGCTTGAAGATGAGGGGATCACTCATGTTCCCCGCTGGACTCCCTCCTCTCTTGTTCTCCCTCCACCTAGACCAACCAGCCTCTCTACCAGCCCACCTGTCCTCCCCAAACTCCCAGTCACGCCCGCTGTTACGATTCCGCTGCCAGCCGACGCCAAGGACAGCGCCTCTCAGGATGCCAAGCAGGACAGCAGCGTGCCTCAGGGAGACAGCCTGACAGAGATTCTGGCTGGCACACCCGAAGGTCTGTTTCTTGAGTACTAGCACTACTTGCATGCTTTTTTAAAAATAATTTACATTGGTTTGCATAAATTCAACGGGGAAGCTGATTTACGACAACGAAATTTTTGTTCGTTTAGTTATATAAAGCATTTTCAAATCAAAGCAAATGAAAATAACCAGCAAATCTTGATTTTCCTTTTTTATTAAGTTTTAGTTGACTTTATTCACAATAGAGCCACTTGACTGTGTTGCCTAAATGATGTTAATTTGAGGTGTTATGTTTTTGTACAGATAAACTGGATGCAGATTATATCAAACGCTACCTTGGTGATCTCACCCCCCTACAGGAGAGTTGTCTCATTAGACTTCGCAAATGGCTGCAGGAGACACACAAGGGAAAGGTGATACTCTTTTTTAATGTAATTATATGTTTTGAGTCATGATGAACTAATAATTTGATTTTTCAAAATTTTCTTCATTTCCATATTAACTGTGGTTTTTATTCTCCCTTTTTTCAGATCCCTAAAGATGAACACATACTGCGTTTTTTGCGAGCCAGAGACTTTAACATGGATAAGGCTCGGGAAATTTTGTGCCAGTCACTGACCTGGAGGAAGCAGCACCAGGTGGACTACCTGTTGGAGACCTGGAGTTCACCACAGGTCCTCCAGGACTATTATACCGGGGGCTGGCACCACCATGACAGGGGTAGGTTTTGGAGATAGGACTGAATCAATCCCATATCATTATCAGGTATCCTGGATATCTGGCTGAATTTAATGATCTATGCATAGATCCAGATTTCATAATCGGTAATATGCAACAAGAATTAGCACATTACTATTTATCAAATCTGCCATGGCGCTGCCTGAAGCTTCATAGTGAATACATTAAATATTATAAGGAGCATTGTATATGAATGTGCTTTGATAGGACTTATTTTATGATTCATCGCTGTATACTGGACTACATCAGTCTTCTACAGGTGTCAGGTTTAACCCGACAGATTAGGCTCACTTGTGGCAAGAAACGAGGGGACGGCTGGACTGTTTACACTAACAAATCATCATGCTGTGTGCAGTCAAGCACTGAAGTGAAAGATGTTCTGAGTGAAGTCTGTACCATTAGTGAGCAACAGCAGTGCATTCTTCATTGCTCCAGGGTATTTCAAGCCGACACCTGTCCGCAACACTAAGGTGCTATCATAACTACAATTCTATTGAAATGACTTATATCATTGTTGGCAGATCATCAGCTTCATGTATTGGCTAGGAACTGAAACATCATTCTCAGCCAGCCAAAGACCTCAGCCAAGTAAATAAAACGTGATGCGAATTTGTCAGCACTAGTTGGTTGCCCAAATACCATACACGTACACCCCCCCCACACACACACACACACACATACACCCCTTGCTCTTGTGCAAGCTGCAGATTCCTACCAATAGTAGAGTAGTAGAGAGTGACAGCTGACAGTATGATTTTACAATGGCTGCTATGTTTGCACATTAATGGCCATTTAAATCTTGAGTGTTTTTGTATGAAAAAAGAAACGCTTGTGTCATACAGCAGTGAGGAGTAGAGAACCAAATGCTGCAGGTCTCTCTTGTTAATATTGCTGCTCTGTAGAGTTCAATAGTGTGGAAGTTCATGTACATTTTGTTTTTATTTTCCAGATGGCCGTCCTTTGTACATCTTGCGGCTGGGCCAGATGGACACCAAAGGGCTGGTCCGTGCTCTCGGGGAGGAGTCTCTGCTCAGACATGTATGTACCACACATAGCACACACTTTGCATGTGTCAGTGTGTTAAATTAGGATGTGGCCCAGTTGGATTACAGATTACGGCATTAATGTTCAGTGGCCTGTCCTGACAAGTGTCTTAAAAACAGGATGTATACAGTTTATCTAAAAATAGTGTGCTTATCTATGCTGTTGCTCTCACTGTAAATCACCTCATTAACAGAGTTTGCTCAATACTTAACATGTCACATGATAATAGAGCACTGACTTAAAATGTTATTTTTTAGGTGTTATCTATTAATGAAGAGGGGCTGAGACGTTGCGAAGAGAACACCAAGGTGTTTGGTCGACCAATCAGGTGAACATATATCACTTTCTCCCAGTTATGGTGACGAGCATCCATCCATCCATTGATTTTCTATACTGCGTATCCATTAAAGGTGTGCGGGGGGGAGGGGCTATCCTAGCTGACATTGGGCAAGAGGTGGGACACACCATGAACAGGTTGGCAGTCTGTCACAGGGCCATCAGGAGAAATTGAAATAAAGCTTTGAGTGAAAAATTCAGGCTAGTAACATTCAAGATGTAGACAACAATACAGATGAAGCATAGTGCTTTTAAATTGTGGTAAATTTCAAACAGCGTAGAGGCTTTTCGGTCGCCTGGACACAGGTGCACACACAAACACACCATGACTGAGACCAGAGGAGTAATGTCTTCACCAGAATGAAAAGAATGCATGAGGCAGTTTTGAGTGCTCTGATTTAGATGACAAGTGAGACGGCATTGGTCAGACCTCTGAAACACTAGGAGGTGGCTGGGATCAGAACCACACAGGAAAGCATGTGAACTATGAATGGCTGTCACGTCAAAGCCTGTGGTCAGAAGGGGGGATGTGTAGGGAGTTGGAGGGGGCGTCCAGAATGAGCAAGTATTGCCTTCATCACTTAAGCCTCACCTCTTGGTGACAGTTGTTAAGTGGTTGGTTGGAAAGAGGCTGTGTGTGTGTGTGTGTGTGTGTGTGTGTGTGTGTGTGTGTGTGTGTGTGTGTGTGTGTGTGTGTGTGAGAGAGAGAGAGAGACACTAATACTCTCCCTTTCTCTTCTGTAGCTGTTGGACATGTTTAGTAGATCTGGAGGGTCTGAACATGCGTCACCTGTGGCGACCGGGAGTCAAGGCTCTGCTGAGGATCATTGAGGTCGTGGAGGCCAATTACCCTGAGACTCTGGGAAGACTGCTCATCTTACGAGCTCCCAGAGTCTTCCCAGTCCTTTGGACGCTGGTGAGAACCAGCATATGCCTCTTTCAGTATCTGCTCTAATCATGTAAAAAGTGGTTTGGTGGTTTAATTTACCCTCATCTTCGTAGATTGAGACCCCAAAATACTTCGTCATCGTCAAATTTTAGAGACTCAGTGTACACCCACAATACACATTTTCTACTCTTTTATCAATAGTTCAATTTATATGTGTTGTGGTCATCTCACCATTGAGCAAAAGAGTGCCCTCAAAGTGCTGCTGAAGAGTATTTTATGCTTCATGGCTCCATTTTACACACTGTTCAAAACACAGTTGACTTACATAAAATAGTGAGCCAGACGACATTTTGTGTAGACACTGGCTGACGTTTGAAGTGACTGTCACCATTCAGCCTGTGTAGTCATTATGTGATATAGCTTCACTTCCATTTTTATTTTTAGGTGAGTCCATTCATTGATGAAAACACCCGCAAGAAGTTCCTGATCTATGCAGGCAATGACTACCAGGGCCCCGGTGGGTTGGTGGACTACATAGACAAGGAGATTATCCCTGACTTCCTGGGAGGAGAGTGTATGGTGAGTAGAGATTTAGTGAATATAATTTAGTTCCAGACCAGACCCCTCCCATCCTGAGAGATGCCTTACTGACCCAGTTGCACGCGTGTTTTAATGTATGCTTTCTCTCTGCAGTGTGAAGTACCAGAGGGCGGCTTGGTGCCCAAGTCAATGTACCGTACAGCTGAGGAGCTTGAGAATGAAGACGTCCGTCTGTGGACTGAGACAATCTACCAAAGTGCCAGTATCTTCAAGGGAGCCCCACATGAGGTGAGACTGAAGAGAGGTCTACGTCTAGGGAAACTGAGAAGTAAAGACACAAAACCTGAGGTGAAGTTTCAAATAAATATGTAGGGCAGGACAAGAGACAGCTGCAGAATTCCTCAAATGGTATTTTTTGAAAGCCCTGCCATCTAGTGGTTGTTACTCGTAAACTGCATTTTGAAGGTTCATGTGCAGAATAAACGGGGCATGGCATTTGCTTTGAAATTTAATCTGCCTCTCTTGACAGTGTTCATACCAAAGGGAGGGCTGCACCATCAAACATAATCCCCCCTCTAGATGTAGTTTAGGCTCCATGTTATTGAGAATGTAACCTCAAACATACAGATGCTCACAAATGTTTCTCCCACCCTTTTCAGCTTCTGATTCAGATCATCGACGCATCCTCAGTCATCACCTGGGACTTTGATGTCTGTAAAGGTGATGTGGTTTTCAACATCTATCACTCCAAACGGGCCCCCCAACCACCACGCAAGGACCCCCTGGGAGCCCATGGGATCACGTCCCCAGGGGGCAACAATGTTCAGCTTATTGATAAGTCTTGGACACTGGGGCAAGATTACAGCATGGTGGAGTCCCCACTTACTTGCAGGGAGGGAGAGAGTGTGCAGGTGTGGTACTGTATAATTATAGTTACAATGTATTTTTTAAAAATACACTGTATAGGCCAAATAAAGAAGACCTAATGTTTCATAATTATGCTCATCAGTTATTGACTGTGTTTGTGCTGATGCTTTCATTAGGGCTCTCATATTACACGCTGGCCAGGTTTCTACATCCTCCAGTGGAAGTTCCACAACATGCCAGCATGCTCAGCCACTAACCTGCCTCGAGTGGATGATGTGCTAGCAACCTTGCAGGTCTCTTCGCACAAGTGTAAAGTCATGTACTACACTGAGGTGTTGGGCTCTGAGGACTTCAGGTTGGTACTGGTGTAAATGAGAGACAAAAAGTCACATTTGTTTCCATGTGAGTACTGTTCATGTATTTGTATGTATGTATCCATATTTGAGCAGTTTGAGTTGTTTTACCATAATGGTGTAATATTTCAAACATGATTTCTTTATTACTGTTCATTTTTTACTCCAGTCGCCTTTCAATTCCCCCTTTTTACAACCCTCCTCATAGCAGCACATAGGACTTAATGAGAAGTAAATGTAATATTGTTAAACGACATGATGAAAAGCCATGAGAGCATCAGGGCTCGACAGTGTGAGCATTTCACTCATGTTTCCGAATAAATATAGATGTGCTCTAAAAGCAAATTGTGTTTAGGAGCATACATCCGAGTCACCAAATCAGCCACTACCATTTTACAGAACAATGATGCTAGAGTGCTTTACGAATGCTGTCCAATCTGCTACAAAATAAGAAGAGGAATTAATGATGTCAGTCGATGAACTCATGATCCACACCGCTGTCTCCCCTACTGGTGCCATTTTGATTAAATTCCTTCAGGCACAACTTTGTCATGCTACAGCTGTGTCAAGTCAAGTCAATTTTATTTATATCGCGCCAAATCACAACAAAAGTTATCTCATGACACTTTACTAGTAGAGCAGGTCTAGTACTCCTTCAATGAATTTACAGCCAACAATTCTCCATCAGCAAGCACATCCTGCAACAGCGGCGACGAAAACCTTCCTTTTAACAGGCAGAAACGTCGAGCAGACCCAGGCTCAATGGGGACGGCCTTCTTCTTTGACCGGTTGGGGGGAAAGAGAGCAGGAGAGCAGGGCTGTGTCATTTTTTAGCCGTACCGCAGCAGGTGAAGCTGATGCTGGTCATTCTAGACAATGTGATTCCTGGAGAGGCGCCCCAGTGCTCCTCAGGGCTCTCCTAGAAACAGCTTTGCTTTCCCATCCACAGAGAATAGGCAGTTGTCAGTTGACAGACCAGAAGTTGAATGCGACATTTATATAGACATTTTCAGATTTTTATAGAATGTTTATGCATTGTTGGCAAATACATTATTTTGGTTTGTTTAGTGTATGAAAAACACACTATTTAAAAAAATGTATATTATGCCCCTTAATTTCTTAATGTGCTGCATCAGAAATTCGTAAGCATCGAGTCCTGTGAGTTTTCTCGTAGTTACTGAGATTTGAAATGAGGATGCTTCTTCCTTTCTGACGCCCTTTTTAATTCAGCTTTTTCTGTCCAATACGCTGCTGTTCTTTTGTTCTCCTGCTCTGTCTTCTTCCTGTGAAGAACGGCTTGCTGTGATGTGCAGAGTTTGTAAGTGGCTCAGCATTTGCCCTTTTCCTTTAGCACTACCTCATTCTCATTGCTGCATTTGGCTGATAATTCCAAAGGCCCCGCCATTGCAGTTGTTGCTGACTGAGTGAATAGATGCTTGCTAGTGTCTGTTCCAGCTTATTGCCTTTCTTAGGGCTAACTAACAGAATGTTGCAATCTTATGTGCCTTTTTAGAGAAGAGAGGAACCTTGCACTGAGAGCACAGTCTAGCTATCCACTTGCTGGCTTCACTCACCCCACTTGCATGACTAGGAATTCATGGCTGGAGTCTCCAATCCATGTTTTTACAGGCATTTCCTGGCATTTATATTTTCTTTTCTTGACTCAACTATTTGCACCACCAACCCTCTCAGTCTCACTTTTTTTTCAGTGCCATTTCATTTACATTAATCTTTGTAAACCGCACCACGTAACTCATTCCAAGACTGAACAATATGTTTGTCTAACAAGAAATACATTACTCTAAATATCCAAAGCTCAGATAAGTGAAACAAGTGGGGTTTTCAGTGTGATCTTGTATAGCCACATAAGGCATGATTGCAATGATGCATAAAACAAAAATGAATTATTGTACTCTAAAACAAAATCACAGTTTCCATTTAAGTATATTGCTATATTGTTGCCAGTTGATCTCATTCCAAATTATTTTGGGATTTCCACTGTTGGCCAAACACTCAACTTGTAGAGCAGAAACATGTTCTAATCAATGAGATATTAATGACCATAGATGAATGAGTAATCAGTAACTGGCTGTATTAATTTATTTTTGAGAGAAGATAGATGTTTGATTACATCACAAACTACTTCATCACTACCAAATGTCCTAAAGTGTTGGAAATCATGGTTCCTTAAATTATTGTGATGATATTTTTTATTTAACACATGACCATTTTTTGTCATACATGAAGTCTACCTTTATCATTAAAGTGTTCTAATCTCAGCTGGAAGAACCAAGCTGGGAGGCTCAGCATTTTAGCTGAGACATTTAGGTGCTATGATACGTAATATCCGCTGGGGGAAGGAAAAAAAAAGGATTTGGCACAAGATGGAGTACTTCCTCTGGTCCACATTCTTGACAAATACAGACTGAACTCCAGAGGAACAGAATATAGAACCACTGGTGTGTGTGGGTTCTTTAGAGTTTGTGGTTGAGGAAGCATCTTGACAAGTACAGCCATGTGGTTCAAGAGTTCAAACAACACTTGTAAATGTATAAGAAAGTACTCAAAAAGTAATGACAATTGATCAACATGGTTGCTCTCCTCCATTATGATTGGACGATTGGAAAGCATTTTACAAAACTTTTTTTTTTTAACCCTTGTGATTACAAAAGCATGAGGGTTATACATGCCACTTCATGCTGCTAGCAGAATTGGTATAGCATAAAAGCAGTATACAATAAAGCTATGTTGAAAAAAACCTTCAATGGACCCACAGACATGTTCATGTTGACTTTATTGTGAAATCAAAACAACCACCAGCATTTCTACTGAATACTTTCATTTGAAGTCCAGGTTCTCTTTGGCATTTAGGTTGAGACAAGGTCTATTGGACCTTTCAACAAATCACTGCCTATCCTGAACTGAAGCAAACTCTTTTCACCCAGGCATTTATGAAAATGATTTCACTAGAACAAATTATTTGGTTGCCTATAGCAGACTAAGTGTTGAGTGCCAGAGTGAGCCTACATCTGCATTTTGCGTTTTCATTTTGAAACATTTTCTAGCAACTATGCTACTCCAATGCTACTAACCTTATTTTCCTGTTGTATTATCACCACATGGTAGTGTTGGAGAACCCTGTGAATATGATGATGGGGAAACTGCAGCTTCTGTGGTTTTGTGTCATCAACATGGCTAATGAATTAAAAGCCTTGCTGATCTTTGCTAGCAGCATTTGTGCAGTTAAATGCGACCTATCTCTGCAGGAGACAAGCTGTTTTCTTGAGTTGGCATTCCTGACCAACCTCAGAGTTGACAGTCTGCTTCCTGTTTACATTAGCATGACCATACCTGTCAGTGGTAATATGATATGTGTTTTCAGGTGTACTAGACAAAGGTACTTTCACTTTTTAAATGAAAAAGTATCTGTGTGGATGTAGTCTGAATGTCCTGCCTGTGTTTTTGACCTGGCTGCATGATTAATTGAGTCTGCATCATGAGAACACAAAATGCATTCAGCTAGGTGCTAGCAAACTGGGGTTGCTCCTGTGTTTACTTAGAAGTAGCTGAAAAAATGCAACATTTTATGTCAACTCACATGCTCTTTGGATGTGTGTCTATCTACCTTAGGGGTTCAATGACCAGCCTGGAGTCGAGCCACAGCGGCTTCTCTCAGCTTAGTGCCGCCACCACCTCATCCAGCCAGTCACAGTCCAGCTCCATGATCTCAAGGTAGAACTGGAAGCGGAAGACTTCCCCACCCAACCCCCTCCCCCACCCCATCGCCCTAACGTCAACATCGAAGCCAGCTGTCCTCATGCCCTTCTTGTCTTTGGACTCCTAATGCACAGCCACTCTATGGAACCGAAGCATGTTGCACAAACTGAAGACAAAGAATCAAACAATCTGAGGCAAAAAGAAAAACCGAGACTGCGTGTACAATTTTAAAGGGCTGATTTTTGCACAAAGGTCATATATTTTTCATGCCTGGCACATCTGCTTGGTGGCAGGTTGAATCGAGACATTTCCAGAATGTTTATGTTGTGTTGTAGCTTGTGTAGGGTGAAACGGTTGTAAGATGAATTGCGGTGTCTTTGCAACACCCGAAGCTTGAAAGAAGCAATATTCTCATCCTGGGAGCTGCAGGACCGGATGAAGACACTGGAGGAGCTGTTACATATATGCATTTTACATATAAACTCATACATAGACCATACCACGACGCATACCTCATTCCTGTGCGTTGCGAGATGGGAAAAGACTGGATGTGCTGTTACATATAATCACGAGCAACACACACATGCACACATAAACACACATGCACATGTATGACATGCAAAAATCTACAGTGTTTGCCGTATTTGCAGAGGGATTTTTTTAATCCGGTGAACTGGTTTAAATGTGGGGTAAACTCTTAACTAGACCCAGGTCCAATATCAGTCATTTATATTCAAACAGCATGGAGTTTTAGGTGGGTGGAGCTTACTGAATCGTGGCGATCCAGATGGTGTCAGAACATGGTAAAATAGAGTTGCTGTTGGATGGTTTCCCATGGCTGTCTGAGTTCCCTGGCATTCATCTGATTGTTTTATGTGGCGAGCTCCACCTGTCAGTCTCCAGAGGGCTCTCAATATTTGACCTGGTTTTGATTCTTAGCGAAGCAATAAGACAAGTTTGACTTTCTACTGTGTGAACTATTTCTATTATCATTAAGATGTGTGATTGCAGATAACCTGTATAGTGGCAGGTTTTGTACAGGCAGGTAAACTGAGCCAGTAACCAGCTAATATCATCACTTTGCTTTAGTCTGTTATACCCCATCAGGAGAGGACATTTTGGTAAAAATTTTCTTAGCTCTCTGGCCAACGTCAATTGCACGATTGTGGAACTCAATTTGTCAAGGAAATGGCTTGTCACTGATTTACGAATGTGCTACTGATTGGCAAGCTAACGATGCCTGAATTTTGAAAGGTCATGATGTAAATGGACAGAACTGCCATCTGTGGATATTTCTTTTTCAGAGTGATGTAGTTTCAGTGTGTTTTTGGGGTGAATTTTTGTGATGATGCTTGTCATTTGACAGTGTGCCAGTAGAAAACACCCTACATGTGCTTGTGGTGGTTGGAGTGTGTTACTGTCTTTGACTTAAGTACTTGACCGGGATTAAGTGGTGTGGTGTGTTACTGCACATGGTGATAGGGTTTACAGATCTACTTGGAAAAGATCTTATATTAAATTTAAAGCAAAACTTCACAAAAAAAGGTTTTTTTTGCATTTCAAGTGCTCCCAAATATGTCTCTTTAGCACACAATGATGGTTTTCTCTCCTGCATCACCTCTTTGTGACTCCAGAAACTGCCAGCAATTGTTAACCTTTTGTTGCCACCAGCTTCAACCTAAATATATGTGGCTGGCTCTTTCTGCATTCTGGAGGCACAAAGAAGTCAAGCAGAAGGAAAGAAAATGTCTTACACTCCTGTTTGTTAGTATTTGCAAGGCAAAATACCCTTTTTAGGTGAAATAATGCTTTAAGATATAGCCATTATAAGAGCCATTTGTCAATAAATAACATTTTAGCCTTTATAAG
This sequence comes from Aulostomus chinensis, assembly GCF_037954235.1. Lineage (NCBI taxonomy): Eukaryota > Metazoa > Chordata > Actinopteri > Syngnathiformes > Aulostomidae > Aulostomus > Aulostomus chinensis. The sequence continues at coordinate 6,151,649 of NC_141327.1, read as the reverse complement.
CATAACTTAGGGACATACGTGTTCTTAGATGAGCGATTGTGAACCGAATGCACATTTCTAAATGCATCCATGCAACAGTTTTGAATATGTGGGTTTTAATGGGTCACCATTGCCAAGAGTCATAGGATGCTGTTGCCATGGATTACATCAAAAAGGACTATTGGTGAGAAGCTTTCATCTTAGATGAGTCCTGAAGTTTCTGAACATGCTTGTTTTTCATACACGAAAAGGTTTTTAGCTACAAATGAAAGGTCAATAAGAATTTTGTGATATCTTTATGTCATTAACTGCAATAACATGAGATGCTTTACTGAGAAAAAGGACCTCCTCAGAAAGAGGGCTATCAAGTATGAATGATGAATGTTGGAAAAAAGACATTTCTGCACAATGTGTCAAAACTCCCTGTGACTCCCACTCCTTCTCTTCTCCCGATCTGAAGCATGTCTAACCAACTTCCCCCCACCTACTAATTCCTTTTAGACTTCCATTTCTTTAATGGCTCAGATAAGACAACAGGCACCATCAGCAGCAGACCAACTAATATTTCTACATTTTTTTTCCCCCCAAATGCTTTCATTGTAATAATGGTAGGTCTTAGATTTGTAAAAGTGGCTCGCTGAGTTTGGGAGCTGGAGTCGTGGGCATACTCAGACCAGTTGTTCTGTAACCCACCTCTCTGACTTCGCTCCCACCACAAGTCCACTCATAAGGATCAAATGACTAATGAGGGCTAAGGGTTTGTCTCTGACTCTTCAACATATTGTCTGTCTGCTTTCTTTTCTGACATAAATGCATATCTCTTTATCTTCATGTGAGAAACTATGTAAAAAGTACATGTTTGGATTCATGAGAATATTTCGCCTTTACATTTTTTGAAATCATTAAACTTGAATTATGAAATATATATATATATACTGTATATCCATGGATTTGTGTCACATTCATTTTGTCTTGTCTCGTTTTACCTGTGTGATGAATGATTTTTACTTGTACATTATTGACATATTTCACTGTGGGCTTGCTAACAGAATGTTACTGACCAGATAGCTCGATCTTTCATTGTGCGTTACTGTGATTTCTGTTGCATAAAAAGGTTGAATTTTAGCTGCATCTCTGACTTCAGGTGTGTAAATGATCCTGTAGCTGTGCTATACTTTGTGGATTCCTGAATGGAAAAGATGCAAAAGAAAAATCCAAATGGTTTTCCAGAGACAAAAATGATGTTTTAAATACCTTGCTCCGTCTGCGACAGCTCACAACTCATTAAGTTACTGTTTTAAGTAACTACAACATATTTAAATGACTCAATATAATAGAATCAAAATCACCACCGCACAACCAACCAGTCATTGTCATTTTACAAGAAATGGCAACAGTGATGGCTCCGTTCCAATACAGTGAGCCAGGTTTACTTCCCGTTTGGAAACTAAAGTTTGATGTAAACCAAAAACTAATCAGGTTCATAACCTGAAGAGAGCTGGGGTTTTTCCCCATGGCATCCATTACAACATCAATGGGTGTGTCCTTCTACAGTTGTATATTATTCAACTCCCTCCTATTGGTGACAGTGGCTCAGCTCCAAAGTGGGGGAATTTGCAGATTTGTGAGATTGCACAGAGGATCCAACACTGTTGAATGGGAGCTGTAAAGACATCTAATCAAAATGGATGTGGATGTTTTTATTCCAACTGTGGTCGTGGCTACAAGTCTTTATACAATAATGAATTACTTTGTACATGACTTGACTCCATCACATTCATGAAGTTGTTCTTCAGCTTACATGTGAGGTCACAGATAAGCTTGTAGTAACTTTACATGCTCTCCAACCTCTCTGACCTGTCTAGTTTGGCAAGAAATAATGTGCTTTTCCATTCTATCTATCTATCTATCTATCTATCTATCTATCTATCTATCTATCTATCTATCTATCTATCTATCTATCTATCTATCTATCTATCTATCTATCTATCTATCTATCTATCTATCTGTCTGTCTGTCTGTCTGTCTGTCTGTCTGTCTGTCTGTCTGTCTGTCTGTCTGTCTGTCTGTCTGTCTGTCCATGTGAAACTCAAAAAATTAGAATGTCATACAAACGTTCCATTCAACTTAAGATGTGAGACTAATATTTATATTTATTAGATGCAAAGCAAGATATTTTAAGCCTTTTTTATATAATTTTAAAGATTATGGCTTACAGCATATGAAAACTCCAAATTAAAAATCTCAGAAAATTAGAATTTTACATGAAAGCAATAAAAAAGGATTTTAAGTACAGAAATGTCAGCCCTGGGCCCTCTGAAAAGTATAATCATGTACAGTATATGTCCTCAGTACTTGGTTTGGGTCCCTTTTGCATGAATTACTGCCTCCATGTGGCATGGATGTCTGTGGCACTGCTGAGGTGTTGTGGAGGACCAGGATGCTTCAATAGCAGCGTCCAGCTCTTCTGCATTTATGCTCCATATATTCTCTATCGCGTTCAGCTCAGGCAAGTTTGCTGGCCGATCAAGCACAGCACTCCCATGGTCATTGAACCAGGTTTTGGTACTTTTGGCAGTGTGGGCAGATTTCAATTCCTGCTGGAAAATGTTGTCAGCATCTCCATGAAGTTTGTCTGCTGAAGGAAGCATAAAAATCTAAAATGTCCTTGTGGCTGCCTGCATTGACTTTGGACTCCAGAAAACACAGTGACAGACCAACACCAGCAGGTGACATGGCTCCCCATATCAACGCAGACTCTGGAAACTTCACACTGGACTTCAAGCATCTTGGATTGTGTGCCTCTCCATTCTTCCTCCAGACTCTGGGACCTTGGTTTCCAAATGAGATGCAGAATTTGCTACCATCTGAAAAGAGGACTTTAGACCACTGAGCAACAGACCAGTTCTTTTTTTTTTTTCTTCAGCCCAGGTAAGATGCTTCTGATGTTTATTGTTCAGGAGCAGCTTGACAAGAGGAACACAACATTTGAAGCTCACGTCCAGGATCCGTCCGTGTGTGGTGGTTCTTGATGCACAAATGCCAGCCTCAATTCACTTGCGAAGCTCCCCCATACTTTTGAATGGCCTGAAAATCCTCTCCAGGCTGCGGTCATCCCTGCTGCTTGTGCACCTCTTCCTTCCACACTTTTCCCTCCCACTTAACTTTTTATTAATGTGCTTTGATACAGCACCTTGGGAACATCCAACTTGTTTTATGATTACCTTTTGAGACTTTCCCTTCTTGTGGAGGGTTTCAATGATGGTTTTCTGCTCAAGTGCCAGGTCAGCAGTCTTTCCCATGATTGTGAATTCCACTGAACCAGACTGAGAGACCTCTTAATGCTCAGGAACCCTTTGCAGGTGTTTTGGATTAATTAGCTGAATAGAGTGTGACCCTTTGAGCTGACAATATTGAACCTTTTCACAATATTCTAGTTTTCGGAGATTTTGAATTTGGGGTTTTCATAAGCTGTAAACCGCAATCATCAAAATTATAACAAATAAAAGCTTGAAATATCTTACTTTGCACGTTATGAGACTATATGATGTATTAGTTTCACATTTTAAGTTGAATTATTGAAATAAATGAACTTTTGCACAATATTCTAATTTTTCGAGTTTCATCTGTATATGTCCTCCTCTCACCCTACCCTCTCTGTGGGTGTTGGTGTTGGTGGGTGTCTTCCTTAAGTTCAGGTCCTCCACACAGAGGCCTGGGAGTTCGATTGTTTTTGTTACAGTATCTTAGCCGTTCCTAGTCCTTGGACTGTGCTCTTCATAGCCCTAAATCTTGTTCCTAGAATCTGCTGGAGCCCCTCTCCCAGTTTGGGGGTCAGAAAGCCACCAGTGTAATGTTGACTACTGGCACCACAGTTGTCTTTGTTCCCCATATCTTCTCTAGTTCTCTTTCAGCCCTTTGTATTTATCAAGCATCTTATATTCCTTCTTCTTTATGCTGCCACTACCTTCCCTATCCATCACCATTCTGTCAGCCTGGATCTGCAGGTCCCACAGGTTCTTAGCTCGGTCCTCCTCTGCCACCTTGGGAGGGGTCATTTACTCTGTCCTAAGGACTTCCAGCCCATACTCAGTGCAGAAGTTCCTCTACACTATGCCAGCTACTTGGTTATGGGGTTCCTTATATACTCTTCCTGCCTTCATCTAACACCCTGCTATGAGCTAAGCTGTCTCAGGTCAGCCACTTCTTCTGTCTGGTGGTACATGCTTTGCAGGGACTTGTCCTTCCAGGCACCAGTCCTTTGTGTCACTTGCTCTGCATAGTGTACCGTCTCAGGGTGCTGGACTGGGGATGTAATCCCTCCATGCATTGTGTGGAGCTTCCTTATCTTGATATCAGTAGTCTCTATCTCTTCCTTTGGCCAGCTTGTTATACCAGAGGACTGTCTGATGACTGGGCAGCACGGTGGTGCAGTGGTCAGCACTGTCACCTCACAGCATGAAGGTTCAGGGTTTGAGTCCTGGCTCGGGCACGGGATCTTTCTGTGTGGAGTCTGCATGTTCTCCCTGTGCCTGTGTGGGTTCTCTCCAGGTACTCCGGCTTGCTCCCACAGTCCAAAGACATGCAAGTGGGACTAGGCTGATTGATACTAATTGATCATAGGCGTGGCGGTGAGTGTGAGTGGTTGTCTGTCTATACGTGTTGGCCCTGCGATGGACTGGTGATCCATCCAGGGTGAACCCTGCCTCTCGCCTGAGGGCTGCTGGGATAGGCTCCAGCCCCCCTTTGACCCTTATAAGTGGTAGAAAATGGATGGATGGATGGATGGATGGTATCTGATGACTGGCAGGGCGTACATGTTGATGGCTCGGATCTTCAGATTCAGATTCAGATTCAGATTCAGAATACTTTATGACTTGTTGCTCCCATTGAGCTGACTTCTCAGGCTCTACCTTACTTACCTTACTTGTATTTGGCTGTGGCTGACATTCTTGCTGTATTTGGCTGTGGCTGACATTCTTGCAGCCTCCTCATGGTTTCCATGTGCCAGTTGGTTACTAAGGTTCTTGTAGGTGTCCTGAACATCTGCAATGCTACCCTTTGGTAGTTCAGCCCTATCTGTTCCAATCATTGCCCCTCTCTGCGATAACATATGCATATTCAACCTCTGTTCCTCAGCCTCGTCTTAGGAGGCCTACGTAGAAAAACCACAGTTACATTCAAGTGGATACATGTCATGGGTAGTGTTGCAATTTAACAACTGTAATTGCAATATATTTGTATCACCAGTTAAAATAATTGCAGCATTACCTTCTTCTTTTTCTTCTTAGGTGTCATTTAAGTTCTAAAGAAAAAAAAAGAAGCTAAGTATCTGAAAGCTAATCTAACACAAATATGTACTATACTTTGTCCATTTGCCATTTCAAATGAGGGCAAGTATGATCATGGAGAGCAGAGGTTTGGTCTCACATCTGTGTGAGAAGTAATCAATAATGAAACCCTGATGTTGTTTTTGTAAAATATCGTTACAAAACATCTGGATCCAAGTATAACTAAACATTTGCTACATTTGCACACACAATCACACACAAGCATATGTTTTATTTTTCTCCTTCAAGCTCTGAGCACATCATTGGTCTTGTCCAATACCCATGAATGTAATCACATGTACAGCTAGCATGTGTGTTTTTCTGTGTGGACCTCCTAAATTAGAATCTTTTTTAAAAATTTTTCACCAGTACTATGGTGTAGTTTCCAGGTACTCCTCTAAAGAGAGGGACATAGTAATTTGTTGTAAATGTAAGAGCAATTCAATATGAGGCTGTATTAGTTTCAGATGTCCCTGGTCTACAGAGATCCTTGCAGGAAGCTAGGTAATCCATTAACAGCCAAAACAGAGAGACTGACACCTTGAAAGAATGGGTTGAAATGCTTACTGAGAAGCGACATTTCCTCCAGGAGGGATTTCAAGAAGAAACGATGTTTTAAGGAAATTAACTATTCACACATTTACATGTACGCTGACTGTGACTGTATATTATGATGTAATTAATTTGTTTTAAAGCTTTTTAAAGCTCTTGTGCTAAAAAAAAAAAAAGGCAAGTAGCCGCTCAGCTCGCCCGTACAGTGCACATCTGGACAGAGAAGAGGTGACTAAGATGAATCCGACCTTCCCTCATCTCCCAGTTCATCTGATTCTGAATCAGTTACATAATCCTCACAGGGCAAGAAATCTAAAAAGAAGTTCAAATCCAAGTCCCAGCTCCAGACTAAGAACAAAAAGAAGATGCAAAAGAAACTGGGAGGTATGTAGCTATTCCTTTATTATCATAGCCGCAGCAACAGCTGCTGGATGATTGTAATTTTACCTTTCATACCACTAGATGACAGCATTTACCCACCAAATACCACAGTGAGGTCACACGTAAATCTCGTCGCATTCGTGACGTCATGACACGGAAGAACACAAACGGTCCGATCAGTTGCGACCATCAGTGTAACTTATTTGCCTTCTCTGCTACAAATGTCTCCCACGGAGGACTTGGTGAGGCAGTGGGAGAGGTCAGAGTACTTTCCTTTACTTACATACATGACTACGATTAAATACTCGACACACGGTGCTCTTGATAAAACAGGAATTCATGTAAAACGTGTGCTAACCTGAGTCATAGTAAACATTATAAGATTGCTCAATTGCAGAGCCACACCTCCGCCATTTTGGCTCAAAGCCCGATAATATTTTTTTTAATTGAAATTTCAAGCGTTCACTTGCACATAAAAATAAGCTGTTTTTCATATTAAAAATAAATTCGTAGCATTTTGATTAAGAATACAAGTTATGTGCAGGCAAAGCATTAAATTAATTGACAATACAACAAATAATATTTAAAACAAAATACAGGCGTCAACAAAGCAACAGGAGAAAAGTGCGGCGTACCCAAACGTGTTCTGTCCCTATCGGCACTACTTCATTTTAATAATTTCATCAGAATATCATTTTTTGTAGATGTGCCTTTCTTTTACTTGCTATTTTGATAATGTGGTTTTCATAGGTACTGTCAGTAGTAGCCTAACACTCACTATTCGATTATATTTCAGTTTTTGTAATGAATAATCAAGCCCATTCCATCATTAGATGCTTAATCGCATTTTCCAAACCAGAATATTAAATGTTCTTTGAGTGTTTAGACTTTCAGTTAAAATTTAAGTTTAATGTTAGAGTGGAAAGAAGACTGACGGATTTCTTTTAATCCTGGAAAAACGAATGCGTTTCCTCTTTTCTCATAACTCCTTTTAACAGGATTCTTTTTTTCTTTTGATTAACCATTAATTAAATGTTAAGAACCCCTTTTAGACGATATATTATGTTTTAAAAGGCTCAGAAATGTCATTGTAGTATTTATTGTTATTGTGGGAGCATATTTATTAAAGTGTTAATTGATGAATATCGCTTTCACTCCAAACTGTTAGTTTGATGTCGCTATTGAGTCCAAGATGGCGGCAATGCTACTTTGCTAGCTTCAAGTGGTGGTTGTGAGAAACACACCAGAGTTTCATGCCTTGGCCGCAGTACACAAACCATGCAGAAAGATTTTGCCACACTATCGTCCCCTTTGCTGGGTTGGATATCTTCCTTTCAAGTGTGTGTGTGTGTGTGTGTGTGTGTGTGTGTGTGTGTGTCTGTCTGTCTGTCTGTCTGTCTGTCTGTCTATCAGTCAGTAAATATTCACCAGGTCTGATTAGATTGTGCTGACAGAAAACCTGCCTATGTCAACATCTGTCCCCAGGCTTGCATCTCAATAGTAAATGCAGATAGCAAACAGCTTTGGTAAAAAGAAAAAGGAATTACACCACCACATTCCAATAAAAAAAAAAAAAAAGCATTTGGTATTATGGTAGCCTCTGTGTAATTCTAACATCTGTATTTCTTCCTTCCAGACATTTTTAAACATGGTAAATAATCAATTAACTGAGAAATCTTTGACAACAGTGATGAGTGTGCATTTCTTTATACAAAGCTGGTATGCCACAAGTCTTCAGCGGCATCAGTAACTGCATAAATGTAACCTCTTAGGGGAGATCCATGTATTTAACATATTTATATTAAAGGGATAACTCCTTGTTTCCTGTAGGAAGCCTATATATGTGGTAAGTGTGTGCATGATATTTTGGTGTGTGCTTGCTGGTTGTTGCACATTCAGACTCAGGTGTGTGTGTGTGTGTGTGTGTCTGTGTGTGTGTGTGTGTCTGTGTGTGTGTGTGCGTGTGCGCGCACAGTGAGCAGGAACATCTAAAAAAAATACTGGAGGAGGAAGACACAGAGGCCTGGCAGAAGAGTCCAGACTTCTCAGGCCTGGAGAGAGTCGGGGGAGTTGACCTCTCGTTCATCAAAGGGGACGACATCAACGCCTGTGCCCAGCTGGTGGTGCTCAGCTACCCTGACCTGGAGGTGAGCAAAGGCTCCTCTTACAGAGGTTACACAGTAAAATACAAGCCTTGTGGTGACATCTAATGGTTATCCAGACACATTACAATGAGAGAGTCCTCGTCACTTCATGGAGTTGTTAAAATATTTTGCCACTTTTTAAGTTAATGTAGATAATTGTAGGAGAAGGAAAGAAGGATCCTACGAGGTAACACTGCTGTGGTTCTGTTATCCTCTGATTTAGAAACCGCTAAAAGCTCTGTCATATAGCTTTGAAATATTATGAGTAAAAAAAAAAAGAAAAAACCTGAGAAATATAACCTTGTGTCAAAAACACATCCAAACTAAAATGGGTGTTTGGATGATATCAGTTTATTTGATACAAACTCAAATAAGTGTAAATTGGGACTGTGAAGAAGTGATTGGTAAATAATCATTTACCTTGTGATCACAGACCCGTGGTGCAGACAGGACTGTTGAAGTATGCATCTACGTCCCTGGATAAGATTTCATCTTGAAGGCAACATATGTTGCCCCACAGTGTCGTGGCACTTTTCACATCAGTGGCGAGAGAGGAGAAAGATAACTTTGATGCAACTTTGTATCATGTCAGAACATGGCTTTTGGACTTGAAACTGGTGGCTGTGTGGATGGTCCTTTTCTTTGGTCCGCATGGCGTCCATTACCCATTCCAATTAATGGCATTTGTCTGAGTATGTTGTTGTTATAGCAACTCTACAAGGCTAATGAAATGTTATCCAATAATGTGATTGTTTTCCCTGCTTGTTCTCAATCAATGCTAACGCTACCACCTAAGGCCACTTGTGACTCAAAGTAATACTTCTAATATGATGTGCAATGTTCAGCATCCAAACTAGTTTGTGTGTGAACTGTTTTTAGTTAAAGACATCAGTTGGAAATGCCAGGAATGTGTAGTTAATCTCCAAGATGCAAAATGCCCCATTTGCCTCAACATACATGAAGTGATTTCAAGCAAGATGAAAGACATCCCAATAATACAGTTTAATGTTTCCTCTTTAAGTGTCAAGCGCTCCTAGTAGATAAATAGTAACTAGAGAGAGAGAGAGAGAGAAGGGACATGTCCAGTGGTGCTAATGAGGAATCTCATTTTTAACTTTATGAGATAGTGAAGATAGAAGAATAGATGGAAGAATCTATAACTTCAGAACCGTATACTTTGGCAGTTGGATGATGTGATTATCTGTGTCAATCTGTGCAGATGATTACATACACAGAGGGAACATTGATGAAGCAGCCCGCAGGGCTAAGGCGGGAATGCTAGTTGACAGGTGTAAGCAAGCTGCCTGGTTTTGGCCTGCCAGAGATTTCTCTTGGTCTGGGGACGTGGTATTGCACTATTACAAAGTCAAAATGATGTTGATTTTTTGTGGTGAAGGGTCGGAGATTTCTTAGTCACAAGAGTTGGGCATCTGGCCTCAGCAACAACACATACTGTACATTAAATACTTGAATTATGATGCAGGAACAAGTATTTAGCTAACGAGCACTTTAAAAATAGTGGTCTGACCCAAACAAGAATGTTGTTACAAGTAGTGAACACTGTTTTTGTAGGTCAGCTGATGAGAGATCAGAGCATTGTTTACATTTAATTTTGCGGGATTGAAGTTACTGAATGGACTAAACAGATCGTTAGAGAGCCAACAAAATGAGAGTCATATCAAATTGAACCACCAACCCTGACTCCCCACCTCTTTCCAGGTACTGTACGAAGACAGTCAGATAGTGACTCTGACAGCCCCCTACATAGCAGGCTTTCTTGCCTTCAGAGAGACGCCCTTTCTCCTGGAGGCCCTGAAGCGGCTGGAGAAGAACAAGCCTGAACTTTTGCCTCAGGTCAGCTTCTGGACTCACATAAATACTCATTGTAATGGAGACATCCTCACAGTTTGCTATCACTTCTCAGTAATTACGTAACTTTTGGGTGAAAGAGCAAGCAGTCTTGTGTATACTGTTAGGCCCCAAGGTCATTTAGACCTTGATCCTCACCCCTATGAAGCATGAGCCAAGAGCACAGGCTAGCTGAGCATAAAGCCTGGAGGGAGAGGGGAATAGAAAGCCTTGCCCTGTCCAACACTTGAGAAATCCTCATCGTCACATTCATGTTCACTGAGTTGGTATTTGTTGAACAGTTGATATTGAGACTCTTTCAGTTGGATGTTTACCGCCTTAAGTGCAGAGCAATCAGTGGCTCCAAGCACAAGGGACACATTTCTGCAAACCCACACAACTGTGTGTATGTGTGGCATTTTGTTTCATAATGAAGCAAATCTGAGTAGACTGGTACTTGGGGCTGAAGACCTCAACCATCAAGGAGCTCCTTTTAATCTAGTGCTATGCAGGTCTGTGCTGCTGGTGCTTATTATAGCACAATGGAGATGTAATAATGGCATCCTCTTTCAGAGACATACCAAACTTCAAAGTCTGTGGGCTGACCCACAGATGGCTAGCCCTACTCAAATGATGACTGATGAAAGAATACACATGCGCGTGCACACACATACGCGCAAGCTGTTTAACTCCATGGCTACGGCATTGTCTCAGCGGTTTGCTCTGTCATTTTGGTGCTTTTATTTCTTTTCTAATGAATCATCATCATCTCCTCCATTCCTGCCTGCCACCTCTCCCTCTTACCTCTTCACATCGCTGCCTGGATCGGCATTGTGATGGGCTTTCTTTCACTGCAGGATACTAGAGTTTATTAAGTTAAATTCAGAGACAATGCGACACTGTGGCCATAATACAAGTCTTCTCATTGAATGGTGTGTGTCTATGTGTGTGTGGGCGCGCATTCACACTTCTTAATGCTGAGCTAATACATACATCAAAAACTGCTGAATACATTCCTTTTTTGGCATCAGTGTTTAACCGATATACATCAACCTTTCTCACTTCGATGAAGTCATTTTTGCTCTGAGTATAACACTACAGGCAGCATGCTGATATACAAAACATTATTTTTAGTTCATTTGTTGAAGGGCAAATTATAAGCAGGTCTATTTATATAGGCTCATTTGCATATGCGTTCCTTGATTATATCAATACATCTTCTAAAATTAGTTACATTTTAGTGACACATTCATCTATGGGGAAGATAGTTGTATAATCATTTATGGGTGGGACAGGTTACTGATATCACTTGGCTGGTTTATGGTATAAACCTTGCAGGATTGCCACCGATTAAGATGCTAAATCCACTGCAATTCTGACAAAGCTGTTCTCTTTTCCTCTTCAAAAAGTCACCTTTTACACATTCTGACCCTCTCACTTGTTGCTGCTTTGCACTCCTCTTACTCACAGTGGTCTTCTCCGTCAACACGCACACACTCATGCAGACACACTTTTCTTTCCAGATGTGGCTTCAAGAATTTTTCAATTTTTACAGCTCAGAATAAAGAAATAGATTTCTGACATTCTTTATCTATCATTGTATCAGTTAGTTGTTGAAGTTGGTGCTGCAGATAATAGATAAAGAATAAGATGCGGAACTAATGACAAGAAGCACGGCTTTTTTCCACTCAAGGCTCCAAATAGCCTGAAATTATTTAATTACTCCCAAACAAATCTTACTTTGCTATTAAAATACTTGTGTTTTATCACCATTGATGATGTTTTATTTTATTTTGAAAATGTAGCTTTTGAATTGTAATTAACTGGCATGTAGATTCCTGTTTAATGTTTCAATTGCATGTGTGTGCTCTCACTAGGTGGTGTTTGTTGATGGTAATGGCCTCTTCCACTACAGAGGTATGGAAACCTTATTTAGAGACACGATTGAAAACATGGCTTACTACTTGATTTATTGGAGATCTTGTTATTGTGCATGCAAGAAAGACTATGTGAGACATTGTTAACTAAACCACTTCCACCTCTGCTTTCCTTTTGTGACATGAATGAAAATATCTAAAGCGAAAAATAGCCATGACAAATTTGATTCCCCTTGCCATTGTATTACAGCAACGGGTTCAACACTTTGTTTAGTTTCTTAAATTTAACGACCTTCTGACCCATACTATTTCAATAAGATCACCAATGTCTGCTGTTTCTTGATGTGCCGATATTACCCTGCAATCACTACCATGTATTCAAAAATCCTTTAAGATGTCAGAACAAAAATGGCATTTTGCTTTCATCAACTATAATGTCGTCTTCCGCGGGGGGGCTGGAGCCTATCCCAGCATCTACGGGATGCCTGGACAGGTCGCCAGTCCATCGCAGGGCCAACACATAGAGACAGACAACCATTCACACTCACATTCATACCTACAGTCAATTTAGAGTATTCAATCAGCCTCGTCCCTAAATTGCATGTTTTTGGACTGTGGGAGGAAGCCGGAGTATCCGGAGAGAACCCACACAGGCACGGGGAGAACATGCAAACTCCACACAGAAAGATCCCGCGCCCGAGCCGGGACTTGAACCCAGAACCTTCTTGCTGTGAGGTGACAGCGCTAACCACTGCACCACCGTGCAGCCCTCAACTATAATGTGTTTCGTTAAATCTTATAAATCTCACCTGAGTCCAATAACTTGCCATGGTTGCAGATGAGCAGGAACACAGACACTCCCCTGCTGCAGTATATATTCTCTGAAAAATCAGTTAACTTGCTTTTGAAAACCCGTTCAGATACCACTTTCTCCTGCTTGTGTGATGCTTGCTGAAAAATCTACAGGACCCTGCTGATTTAATAAATAACTAATATTTTAATCAAATGAGACAGTAGTAATGATTTGGCTCTGGGCTATTTGCTACAGGCAAGGCAGTAACGTTATGAGCTAAACATTTTGGTCTAGAATTGGATTTGTTAAGATCTCTCATGAAGCAAGTTAAAAAAATAACCTCACCTCGGAGCAATTACACAGCACAGCAACTAAGGACAGACGAGAACAAGCGATGCACATCTTCTTATGAATGCATCTGCCTCTCAGTGTTTTCAGTGGGAGTGCACCTTTGTCATCTCATTCAGATATTTAGACATGTGCAGATTTGTTCAGAACCACCTCTTAAGTGTTCCAGCACTATGAGCCTGCTGTCTTTCTAGTTGAGAGATTGCTGCTTACTCAGTCTGGGTTACTGTCTCTGAATGGACTACAGAGTTTGGACTGGCGTGCCACCTTGGAGTACTGTCTGGGTTGCCCTGTGTGGGTGTAGCCAAGAACCTGCTACAAGTGCAGGGTGTGAACAAAGGTGAAGAGCACCAGTCACAGGTAAGAGTCTTTTTCCCGATTGTGCTTCAGCAGCTTACTGAAAATATCAAAGTAGAGTATTTCAAAACTTAAAGTATGGAGGGCCCTTGTTGGTCATAGTCAGTGTCTCTTTAATGTGAATTTGAATTTGATTAAATGCGTATGAATGCTCATCTTTAGTTTTTTGTAGTAGTCCCACTAATATTTGTACAGTCATCATTGGAATATTCACAGTGGCACATATTACTATTCATGTTATTGTCATTTTATTTCAACCTACAAAACATCTACATTATGGTGAGGAAAACGGTTGTATAAAAGTGTTCTGGTGAGTTCACCTGCTTGTTGAGAAATGCAGGGCCTCGCTAGTAAACCAGACCCAGAATTCACTGGGCAAATAAATTCACTTTGTAGATAGGGTGCAGCCACAATCACTGGGGATTGTTTGCCTTTCCGCAGCTAAGTATCATTTTCTGGCAGCTTCTCCTTCTTAAAATATTATTAAATGTTACGTGTGAAGAGGTTGCAATGCAATGTTAGTGGGTTTAATAGTTGTGAGTGGTTTTAGGTGTAGCTTCCAGATGTTCAAAGGAAAACTTGTCACAGACCTGCAGTGCTCATGTTTTAACCAAACAGTGTCACTCTTTAATCTTCAAAATATATATGCCCCTTGTCTCTAACCGCCCTACTGTGACTGGAGTCTAAAAGCTCTTAGAAAAATAAAAATAAATAATGCTTGGTTGGTGGGGGAGGGGGGAGTCTTGCCTGGTGGCACGCAAAAGCTGTAATACACTGGGTAACCCATGCTTTTGGACTGAGCAGCAGCCAATGAGAAACGCTACAATTCCACTGCTAACCTATCACATACTGCAACTGTGACCACTCATGAACTACAGTATAGTCTCTCAGAAACAATGACCACTAATCAACAGTCACATTTATAGGACAAGTCCAGCGGTCCAGCCAAATAAGATGGTGAAAAACTGACACACTGCTTCATATTTTTTGTTGCTTCTAGTAGTATACAAAAGTAACAGAGCTGTAAGCCTTCAGTTGAAACAGTGGATGCATTTTTTTTAATGTTTCTGTGGTTTAATACTCACTGCATTCTAAAAAAAGAAAGAAAATTCAGAGAGAGACAAAGCTAGGGATGAAGAATCCTTAACTGATGTAGAGTGTGTGTGTGTGTGTGTGTGTGTGTGTGTGTGTGTGTGTGTGCGTGTGTGTGTGTGCATGTGCGTGCGTCTGTGTGTTCAACAGTGTAACTTTCATTCCAAGCCAAGCCCTCCTTGTGTAGCTAATGCTAATGTGACTCTTGGAATACAAATCAAGCTGGGACAAATACAGATTGGTCAAAGTATACCTGTGGGACAGCAGAAATTGGATTTCATTAATATGCAAATGTTCAATTTGTCTCAGGCGGCAGCCTCCATGACCTGTTAAGGTGAGAACAACATCTAGTTTAAGTTAAATTTACAGGTTGCACAGGCCTCTGGTTGATAAGCAGAGTTAACAATACAAGGATTTGGTGATATGAAAGAATTTGGTATATGCTGAATGAGTCAAACAAGACAACGAGTAAACTTATCTTGACTTCACTCCTCTGTTGCGTTATGATCTGCAAGAGGATTCCACATTTCCATCTGTGTCTCTGTTGATATTTGATGAGCATTTCAATGAGATTATTTGCTTTTTTTTCCCGATTTCTTGATGCATTACAGTGTTGCATCAGTCATTCCTGTAGGAAATGCTTTGAAATTGAATATCTGAATATTCAGTATAAGTGGGTGCATAACCTGAAGCAAACTGAAAAGCACATGGCAGAAAGATGCACTGAAAATTACTTTTTTCTGAGGTGACAGTGATAATAATTGAGCTCAAGTACTTCCCCTGTGGAAAATGTCATTATGCAAATTCTTTATACTATGGATGGTGTCCATATGTAGAGGAGCAGTGATGGGTGCCATCCGTTATACGGTTGACAAGTGCTGCTCAAAAGTTTCCAACTGATATGGACGTCTCTAGCAGTCATCTGATCTGTGGCTAACTTGATTAGCAGCAATACAAGCACTCCGCTTATAACCGCGGTAGTCCTTGTGTAGTAGTGTAACATGCAAATTCGATTTCGTGCCGGAGTGTCTATCTATCTCCCCAATTAGTGCTCCTGGCTTTGGCGTCAAAAGATGTGGGTTTGCCTCTGCTGTGAGAGGAATATGATCTCTTGGTTTACATGAAACATGGTGAGTTAGGATACAATCTCTCCAATCTACAGATAGAATCTCTGTGACAAAAATCCTAGACGCTCAGTGATGTAAATTATAGGTATCTGGTAGCATTAGCAATGATGCTCAAACTTTTAGCTTTGACTCAGGTGAAATTCTATAGCTCCCTTCCCATCCATAATGATGAATTGTCCTCTCTCTAGAGCTTTGTCTAATTTGTTCATCGGCAGAATTGTGACGCTTCAAGTCACCACCAACTTCGACATTTGATTGCTTGGCCAGTAATTGGCTTTGAAGTAATCTGTGAAACACAAGCCATATCAGGCTTTCTATCAAATATCTGAAAATTAGCCTTCTTGAAATAAGATCAGCCATTACTGCATCCACATGCGTGCCGCCACTGACAAGCAATATGCTGCCACACTCCATTAAACGCCAGCAGGAGTTTCCAAAAACATTGCTAACGAATTGAGGAGTATCCCTGAAGGTTACAGGCAGAACGTTCTCTCAATGGCATTAATTAAATGTGTGTCGTCTGCAAAGCTTCAAAGGCATTTACAGGAAACGTCATACTTTGGAGCAAAAGAATTGTGAGTGTGCTAATTGTTTCACACCTTGTTCCTCTTCAGTCTTACTGATGAATTGGAAATCATATTTTTTAACACCTCTTATTTAAAGTGGCCAGCGAATTAAAACTGTACTGCAAATGTAATGCAGTCCAATACAACAGCTCTGCCATGATATCTACTTTCCCGACGCTATGAATGTGACATTTGCTTTTTTTATTAACACTGTCAGAAACAAAATATTTCTGGTATTAGAGGTTTATTGTTGCGTTCAAGCCTTTATTTCTATAGGGAGGACTACTGACAGCAAGCTGTCCTTTTCAAGGATGCCTTGCTTGCAATACAAAACATTATAAGCAAAATACATAGGCAAAATTGGTACCATAAAATGTCATCCCTAAGGAAAAAAACTCAAAGTATGATATAAATCCAGTTAATAACTAACAGTAATGAAAAAACATAAAATGTAAACGATGTGTAAATGTATACACATGGAGTCAGGATATGGTTTAAGCTCAGGCCTTACTAAGCATAAAGATTTAGGTCCATTTTCAAGATCCGATACATTCATTGGTGAGTTTTAGAGGTTTAGAGGGCTGAACTTTAAACCCTTTTCTACTACCTCCAGTCTTTGTCCTGAACTAGGCTAACCACCTCCTTTCTCCAGCTTTGGACTTAAGCACAGACATGAGATTGATTTTAGCAGAGAAAAGCATTTTCTGTTTTCCCAAAACATCCAATGATGTTCGGGGCAATTCCAAGTTTCATCCCGTTGTTGTCCTGCAAGGATCTTTATCACCGAAAAACTCTAATGCACAGCTAAATACAACAGGTCCACGAATCACTTTGATACTGATGATATGAAATGACATGATGAAAATTCACGTCATGTGAGTGCCAGATAGAGTGCTGGGGATAATTTCCTTTATTTCACAGCCCCATTTATCCTTCACACAGCTAAATATTTGCCTTTCAGGACAGAGATTGCAATACAGCGACAACTGTCACTGGGCCTGATCCAGGTTTCATGTGTAAAATTCACATTTACACATATATGTATGTATGTATACACACATATGTGTGTGTGTGTGTGTGTGTGTGTGTGTGTATATATGTATATATATATATATATATGTGTGTGTATATATATATGTATATATATATGTGTGTGTGTATATATATATGTATATATATATGTGTGTATATATATATGTATATATATATGTGTGTGTATATATATATGTATATGTATATGTAATGGCATATACTTCAATATCCTAAGATAGCAAGCTTAATTTTCTTGTGATAAAAAATAAATGACCCATTATTATGAGACAATAACTCAATATTACACAAGAATTCACTTGTTTTCTTGACATAATGGGGCAACATATTTGTTGTCAAACAATAACGGTGTTTTTCTCGAGATAGCAGTCTCAGTATACATATTCAGTGTGATGATATCATGTTAGTATGCGACAATTGCATTGAAAATACTACTGCATGTACAGCTTCCTACTCAAAAGCTACCCTGTCCTATAGATACTGCATATGCTTGCATCCTGTGAAGTTCTCTGTCATCTCTGTTGCTTCAAAGATATTAATGTAATGTCCCTGTTTGAACAGAGGTGGGGGAGAAAGTAAGAAGTAAATGTTCGTCTCTTTGTCCTCTACCTGTTCTTGCAAAATCGAACCTTTGTTGTTGCTCAGCGTCCCTCTGATCCATTGTCCTCTATTTTCCCCTCCTCTTATCTCATGGTCCTCGAACCTCATTCACTCACTTTGTATGTCTTTCTCTTCCTCTCTTGTCTCTCACCTCTTTTTCTTCCCTCCCTCACCCTCTGGCTTTGTCTCCCTCTTTCTCAGTGATAGCCTGGCTCTTACTCAAACTGGTATGCTATTAATGACTTACTTTGCTTTTCTGACTTCTGCAGTTCTGCCAACCCCCCGTCTACCATACCCGTCTATCATCTCCATATACAAACATATTTGTCTCATCCCAGCTGGGATCTGGAGCCCTGTGCGACCCCTCCTGTGTCCCTGCCGACTGCTTGTTGTAATCAGTCATAATAGAGCAGACACCCCATCCATCATGGAAGCTAAGCTCCCTTCAGCACTCTGCCCCATAACCCAAAGCCCACCTGTCAACAGCAGCGCACGTCTCTGCATCTGACATTGCACCATCTCTTTGACTTGGTACGGAAAATTGAGGGCAGATTTTTAAAACGCAGTTATCGTGAGTCCCTTGTCTACTTATTGAATACCAACCATCTCAGTCTTTCATTGTTCTGATAAAAGGTGCATTTAGCTGACCTGAGCTAGTGGTGCTGCAAGAGGGAGGACAACTCTCAGGTTTAATGGTGATAGAGTGGGATCTTCTATGCCAGGTATAGTGCTGGGGATAATTTCCTTTATTTCACAGCCCCATTTATCCTTCACACAGCTAAATATTTGCTTTTCAGGACAGAGTTTGCAATACAGCGACAACTGTCACTGGGCCTGATCCTGGTTTTAAATTCACAGACAGCCATCATCCTGCTCAGGGAGTGCAGCATCGCTGGGCCAAATATCTGGACCACTGGCAACTGTTGGCATGTCAGGACAGGGAGGCAGGGAAGCACATGGGTGCAGTGCCACTTGCACATACTGACAATTTTGGGTTTGTATTGAGCTGGGAAAAAGTGTGAGTTAATGTCTAGACAGAAAATAACCTTTCTGGGGCTGTCACTGGATTCCCTCTTCATTTCAGCCTGCTTGACAGCCAAGAGACTGGACACATTCAGGTCCACTCTTGCGTATTTCGTTACAAAAACTAGTCAGGTATGTCTGGCTGGAGGGAGAGCAGCTGGTTTTCATGCCTCTGAACTACTTCTGACCCACCTTGTAGGACAACTTGTCCGCTTGTGATTGGATCTACCCTGCATTATATGCAAATACACATGATTTCCATCAGCAAAGACTGAATGTATCTCTTTTCTTACTGGAAGTACAGTAATGCACTTCCCATGCCTAGTCTACCATAAATAGAAATGATAATAAGTGGAAAACAATCAGCCAGGAAAACTGAAGCGATCAGATGATAAAAAGAATGAATACTATAAGTTTACAAATGTCAAGTTTTACAATCCATGCCCACAGATGGGAGACATTTGCTCCTAATAAGAGAGCAAGCAGCGCAGTTGGCGATATGTTTCCTACAGTCAGAAATGACAAGCAGAAGACGAGAGAGAAATCACAACAGTACGGACTGTGTCTGTTCATCTGCATACTCCCAACAAGCCAAACCACCAAATGTGTAAGTTGCACCCATAATACCACTGAGATTGCTCAGGATGAGTCTTAGTGCCAGACGTGCACAGGGCCTGAGTAATAAGATCCCACTGTATCTGGAGTGCATTCACAATTATAGATGGGATCACTCAGGGAGCTTCCATTCATTTTCTATACTGCTTATCCATAAAGGTTTGCAGGAGCCTATCCCAGCTGACATTGGGTGAGAGGCAGCTACTCCCTGGACGGGTGGCCAGTCCGAGGATCAATAGATTGTTACACTCCAAATGATGTCAAGGACCCAAGAAGCTTGTCAAAGTTAAAATTACGCAGTGGCGTTTGGGAGCCCTATTTTTAATGGTATTTGTTGTGATTGCTTTTCTTTCTTTGTCTTGCTCGCCAGCTGTCCCTTCACCCACCATTGTTTCCTTGCTGTCAGTGGATTTCTACAGCAGGGGAAATAGAATTAGGGTCTAAAGTTCTATTAACAACCACTAAAAATAAGCAGGCAACAGAACTACACGGTGCTGTCAGTGCTTCTGAAACAGCGCAACAGCTCCTACTTCAAAGACAAAAGCCAAGTAAAATAAATTGAGCAACAACTGACATTTTTATTGTCATTCATTTCAGGAAGCTGAACTTTCAGAAAACAAAAATTTATAACCTGTGGAACAAAAATGAACAATGTTGCAGAGCTCCCTCCTGATGTCTTTAGTTGGCTTTCAGAGGAGTTCATGAATATTTGTTCTGACATAAACAGTTTGGACCCACAAGTGGAAGCTGGACACCCAACAGTTGCAGTGAATAAAGTTTATTCACAAAGGAGCAACCAAAAGTTATGCAACACAAACAAAATAACTCAGGGAGTTGATGTTGGGGCAGCAGCTGAGGTTCTTCAGGAAGCGAAATAACAAAAAGCTCTGGAACCTTCCAGGTGAGCAGTATCAGAAACAACAAAGCGAAATCACGAGCTGAGCTAGGAGACGGGGGGAAAAGTCATGAACAAAAAAAAATTCAGAATTTAGGAAAACACTGCAAAAAGGCAGGAAACGAAATCGCTTGGACAGGCAAACAAAGTAATGAACAAAAAAATCACAAGAAAACTCTCAGAACTGGATAACAAACAAAAATGCTAATGCAAGACTAGGATAATAGGCAAGGGCACGGAAAAATCATGAGACGCGACATGAAGCAGAAACTGTAGGAATGGGCTGGAACAAATGTTCTGGTAACAGGGAAGCAGAAGACCAGGCCTGATTTACTGCCACTGATGAGGAACGATAACAGCTGATGATCGTGAACTTTACGCAGCTGTGCCACAGCCAGTCCTGAAATGAAAAAGCAAAACCAGAAACAAAACAGGAAACAAAACTAAAACAGAGTCAACAAAATAAGAGCCTGGACAAGAAATGTTACACTGTTTTTCTTACTTGTATGTAATTAGAACTGGGATCAGGTTAAAAAATTCGTTTTTTTGATTAATTAGTGTTTACTTATAGTTTCCTAGTAATATTTCTGTTTAATGACTGTGATGATTTGTAGATATGGAGTAAAGGTAGATTAAATCCCTCTAGCCCCACATGTGTTTACCTTTTTGTATTTTGGGATTTAAGGAATTGATGTATTGATATATATTGTTCCTATTCATATTTGTCCACCTGTACATACTGTTGATATTTCACTTTATGTCCCTTTTTTTAGTTTTCTCATTAAATTGTAGATTTTTTAATCAATTTTTTTTTTTTACTGTTGCTCACCTTTACATTGCATGTTTACTTGTTTATTTTTCATAACATCTGTCCGTCAGTCTGTTGTTCTCGGCTTATCTAGTTGGTCTGAGTCGCGCAGGCAGCAGCCTCAGTAGGGAAACCCAGACCGCCCTCTCCCCAGCTACTTCCACTGGTTCTTCCGGGGGGGTTTAAAACACTTAAACTTCATGTGTGGACATGACAGAGGTTAAAGAGTGAGCGTGTCAAGCCTGGTTAATGGTATATTTCTGGCTTTGACTTTGATGTTTGTCTTTTTCTCCCACAGATAGCTGCTCTACAGAAAGGAGGAGACAGCTTCCCACTCATAGCTGCCTCAGGCAAAGTGCTTGGAAAGGTACTGCAAAAGACGCATGCCCAAAAAATGGAAGGCACATACCTTTTAGCAAGGGTGTTGTTGTTTTTGGCTGATAACTTAATTTGACAGCCTCGCTGTGAAAATTCTAAACTCAACAGAATGTGTATGAATGACATTCCACATCAGAAGGATAAAATGAGTAGAAATATGCAGCAGACTCTGTCCCTCTGTCCAGGCGCTACGGAGCTGTGACAAGAGCTCAAAGCCAGTCTACGTGTCCATCGGCCACAAAATCAGTCTGGACACTGCTGTACATCTCACACACTCCTGCTGCCGCTACCGTGTCCCAGAGCCAATCAGACAGGTAACCTCATATGCAGACATCACCTATCAACTTAATGTCAGAGTAGCTGCATGGAAACTCTGCAGGGAAGGCAAATCAAGAAGCAAAAAAATTCAGATGAAACAAAAAGTTCTCCGCTGTGTGGCAAAGCTGAGTTGGGAAGCAAGCAGCGCTCCTCACTTGTGTAACAATCCCGCTGTGAAGTGGGGCGGTGTGAGCTTCATGCTGCGAGACTCTTATCTGCAGCAGAGCTGGGGAGACTAGGAGGGAACAATGTATGCAGTTCAAGTAAGCTTTCTCCAACATTTTTTGGGGATGTTTTTTTTGTTTTGTTTTGTTTTTTAATTTCAATGCCAATGTAGGGAATCAGTCAAACACTGAAACGGCACACTTACTACTAGAAGAAAATTTCACTGTGACTGTACTTTAATGCTCCAAGGCAAGGAAATAACCACCTTCTCTGCCTTGGAGCATATCACTGTGGGAAAAGTAAAATCTGCGCTAAAATAGCAAACCAAAGTCACGTGGAAAATTATTATTAAAGCCTTGTACAATTTCTACATTCATTTTTAGCATTAATTACTCTGCTTAACAATTGCTGTTAAACTTGATTTTGATCATTTGATTCAGCTGTTCAAGCAAAGCCAAACTCTCAATTTCGAGAAGGATATGATACGAGACAACAGACTTTGTTCTGGCAGAATCATTCACGCTTCAGTCACGGTAAACCAACAGCCAAAACAATATGACAGCCCTTGATATTCGTAAGTGCCGAGTAACCTCATAAATACCTCTTTCCTACTGTGTAACCCATGTTCATGTGTTTTGATTTTTTTTACAACTGGATAAAAAAATGCTATTAAAAGCTAATTTATCTTTTTCTCATTGGGAGATGAGGAGTTGCCGGTCTGTCTTTCTTCTAGTTTGTCTGCTCCGTCTCACAATCATCCTCATTGCACCAGAGAGAAGTGATTGGTGTCAAAAAAAGCAGCAGAGTGTAGTATCTTGTGCTCTTGTGCTTACTGGTGGGTGTAGTAAAAGCAGCATGGAGGACCGTGACGCAGTTCTTGATGTATGTTTTAGCAGCATTCAGTTTTTCAACCTTAACACCAACTGACTGGTGTTGACAGCTTGAAGAGGGTTGAAATTTGGCTGAGATGACAAAAAAATCACAGAGGTTACTGGCAAAGGGCTTTCCGTCCTCTATATATATCATTGCTAGTGGAGCTCTGACCTCGCATTGTATATTTGTCTGAGACTGAAATCACCTAAGCCTGTTGCAAATTACCATGTTCAACCAGATTTTGGGTTCCCGTCAAGTTAAGTAAACGTAGAGCTGATAGATAACAGTCTCCATTGCACTGAATTCTGATTAGAGCTGTTCCCATTGCAGAAAAAAACAAATGTAAGCAGTTTTTTGGGGTTTTTTTTTGTCCAGTGGGAAAAGGTCTTTATACATAGTCCTCCATAAATTACTGAGAATACCTTCCAGGCTTTAGTCGTGAGTTTTAATAGTCACACATCCAACATTCCTGACTTGTAATTGTTCACTCACACACAGCATGTCAGAATATGGTGGGGAAAGATGTCGTTTGGAGAGCAGTAATGGGCCCTCCCCAATAGTCTTCCTGATGTCATGCACAACACAACCTTCTCAGCGCATTCCTTGTAATGGCACTTGGTCTTGAGTGCAGATTTCTCTGATAATTGATAACGGCTCTCATTCACGTGTGACCCCTTTTGGGAAAAATGCAGGAGAACTTCTGGGAAAGACTGCATGTTGTAAAAACTTGATTAAGTGAGCTGAGAAACAACAAAGACAGGAGGAGTCACTGAGGGGTTTGGTGAATGTGATATTCCTGTGGAAGAGAAGGAGACACTTGCATGATGTAACAATGAAGCTGCTGTGGTGAATCTAAACTATGGTGAG
The DNA here is from genome assembly GCF_037954235.1 of Aulostomus chinensis. NCBI lineage: Eukaryota > Metazoa > Chordata > Actinopteri > Syngnathiformes > Aulostomidae > Aulostomus > Aulostomus chinensis. Next base: position 6,127,663 of record NC_141327.1, on the reverse strand, counting down.
GGCTTGTTTCTGTAAATCTGAATACATTTGGAGAAAAAAATCTTTATTGGCCTGAATAGTTTGGCATGACATTGACAGCTGCTTTGGTAATTGTCTATTTTTTTTGTTGTTGTTGCAAGTCCCCAAATGCCATTACTTCCAAATTTGTTTTGTATGAATGTGCTGAATTTCAAAAACAGAACATAACACTTCATTTATTTACTATGACATAACTCTTTGATGATATTTGCGTGAATAATGAATCACAAGTATCCGTTTTGTTCAACTTATTGGGTAACAAATTTGGGTTATCATCAAGGTAAATATGTTATAAGAGCAGATGTAGTAGGAGTATGTACCCCCAGGAGGGTTTGTTGGTTGTGGTTCGGACCACATGTAGGCTTTAAGAAAAGAGCTGCACTGTTGATCTTTATGTTTTTCTCTCTGCTTGTCAAGAACTTGAGGCTGCAAGAGTTTTGTAATAGACTGACTTGAATTGTTTCCCAGTGCTGGTTATTAAGATTACTATGGTATGAATTTTTTAGCACCCTTTTCTCATATTTCTACCTCTCCAGTGCATGCTGGGAAGTGCTCCAGCCTGCCATAACTCTTAACAAGATAAATGGGTGCAGAAAATGATTGGTAGTGTTACAGCTCTCATGAGCGGAGTCAATGAGTCATATCTTTGACAGCGAAAGGTCTTAAAAAGTTTTGTCTAAATAACATAAAAGCACCCTCTGACTGTCATTTTGGGGAGGAAGGAAAAATGACTTGACCTGAGCTGATCCATCCTTTCTGCCCTGGTTTTCCCCTTCCTGCCACTTGGCTGTGCTGTGCTTCCACTGTGCAATATCCTCCACTGCACAAAAAGGACACATTCACACATTTCAAAATCTGTTTTTCGCCAGGGGAACTGCAGTAGCAGTGGCTAACTCATCTCCTTGTGTTTCTGTGTGTGTGGTTGTGTGTGCGTGCATGTGATGTGTTTAGCTGGTGGGAGGGGATGGGTGGGTGTCTGTTGCAGCAGAAGTGAATGAATGTGGACTTGAAACAAAAACAGGGACATGCTCACCTTCCTCTGTCTAGTCACTGCTGCATCGTTCTCTCTGCCATGCCGCTTTCCTTCCTCTCTCTAGCGTTCGAATTGTCTTTTTTTGTCTCCATCTCCCAGTTTTACTTCTGCATCTCTGCCTCCCTCACAAACATTTCCTATTGTCTTTAATGCTGACGTCATACAAAAAAAAAAAGTCAAGTTCTGGATCCATGTTCGGAAGTTGAGCTCGAGAGTTTGCATCTGTCTTTGGTGGGCAGAGTAAGTTTCACATCTCTCAAGCCAGTAGAACCTCTCACTACTTTTAGCAAAATATCAAAAACCTGTCAACTGACTGACTGCTGCAACAGTTTCTCCAAGCCTCTGCACAACTCCAGGAACAGTCCAGTCAGAAGGCACATCTATCGACACATTCACACAAATATGTATAGGTCCACAAACACTGTTACACAAACGTGCACTCTGGCTTGGAATCAACAGCTGAAGTGTGATGATTGGTCCAGTTGTGGTTCAAAGAGCAGGGATGGAAGGTCTCAGGAAACATCACTTTGTTGTGACCAGTACAGTGTTGGAGGAGCAGGTTAAGTAGCAGATGTAGTATTCTTGTGGATAAATGCAAGTAACAGTCTACCTACTTCGTTGCTTTGTGACAGAAGTAGTGAGTCTGATACTGCATGCTGCATTCACCTGAACGTCTCCATGGTGGGAAGTTGACTCGAGGTGCACCAGTCCACATTTTTTTCATTACTATCCGATCTCAAACTTTTCCCAGTTACGTTCAGATTCCGATACACATCTGTCCATTCCCTTACTGAATGACAGCTGATCAGGGAATAATTTCAGTATTGGCACTGATATTACCAATCCCATATCCTGTTTTTACTTTATTTTGTTCACAAGCTTTTAAGTTGAAATGAGGGAACATCACGGAAGGCAAGTTGCATTTAAATGGTGAGAATGTTTTAACAAGACATTAAGAGCTGTTTCCTTTTTTGTGACAGTGTCAAGTCAAATTTATTTATTCATAGAGAACCAAATCACACAAAGTTAACCTGCCTTTTACCAGGCAGACATGAAGCAGGCCAGGGCTCAATGTGGGCGGCCATCTGCCTCGACCAAAGAGAAAAGAAAGAAGAAAAAGAAGTCTTCATTGTCAGATGCTTAGCAAAATTTTTCCTCCGCATTTAACCCATCCGCAAAGAACATGAAAGGAAAACACAGAGAAAAGTTTTACCTTTGCCCGTTCTTCTGGATGACTGTTCATCAACAGCAGTTACCATGATTACCATATTACACATTATACACTAACACAAAATTATATTCAGTGTATGAGTTATGAAAAAAGTCCCTTACCATCAATCAAACATTGACTTTTGTTTCTGTCCGTATGATGATGTTATCCTGCTGAGTTGTTTTTCAAACGTGAAGGACCATATACGTGAATTTTCCCAGTCAGAAACTCGTTACTCTGATTGGTCTGACCACACAAATACAGCAGTATTGACAAAGATGGAAAAAAACACAACTCCAGCATGTTTGATGTTTTGATAATGATGATAGTTTAGATTTTGGTCTAACGTGTCCCTTCAAATCCTCATGTGCACAGATGGGTGGAGACCTACAGATTCACATCCCATGATCATCAAACCATTCCCTGACCCCTTACTGTCTGGATGGAAACATTGGTTTCCATAAAATGAAAATTTCAGTCCATGCAACGCTAACTGTAAACACATAGAACCTTACAGGTTTTTTTTTTAATCATTTCCAACGGGGTTTTCGACTGTCGCAGGTTTAAATGCGTCTGGATGCAACTGAACAACCATCATTTTTGTTGATATTCACCTAAGTTCATGTTGAATTAGTCAAATGTAAGCAGCAGAAGCTTTGGATTAAATCTGCTCCTGCACAGAGTTGAGAGGACATAATAAAAACATCACACGTCACATTGGGTTATTTTACAGCGGACACAGAGCAACTATATTATGTTCAACTGCATTATATATATTTTTGTGCTGTAAAATACTGTGGTAATTTCTCTTGCCTTATGATATTAATACGCTGACACCAAATATCGATCGTAGTTCATCAAATGTGAGCAGAAGACACAGAAACAGACAGGTTTTGTCAGAAAGGTTGGACTCAATATCAACACTTCCAAAACTCAAGAGCTGTATGGGAACCTCACCCTCGCAACGCCCATCCTTTTGAATAAAGAACTGCTTGAGTTTGTGAAAGACTTCACCTGCCTTGGCAGCCTCATCATTAAGGACTGGGACAGTGGGGCCCCCAAAAAACATCAAAGCAAGACTGGGATAGGCTCAGGGTACCTTGCTACTCTGCTCCATCTGGAGGTCAAAGCAATAGAGCCTTAAAACAAAGAGGCTCTTGTATAACAGCAATGTCAAGTCTGTTCTGCTGTATGGTTCAGAGAGCTGGCTGGCAGTCAAAACAGACATGAGGAAGCTTGAAGATTTTTCACAACAGATGCCTCAAGACATGTCCGATCTTTTGGCCTAACACAATCTCCAACCATCGTCTGTACTAAAGGTGTAGTATATATGTATTTTCATGTAATCATCACTCTTTGATTTTATGATACTGAACTTCAACCAAAGACGGACGAAGGTAGCAGTCATGAATGAGGGACGTAAATTTTAGAGAAAGCATTTAATCAGTCAAATTTTTATATTCGACCAAGTGAAATGTGGGAACTTTTCAAGTGACAAACAAGAAATTATTTTCTAAACATATCAACTACCATGCTGGTGCATCTTGGCTTGCTGTTTATCCAGTGATATCCTGCGTCCTTGAAGACACAGAGGAAACATTAACCCTTTTGTCAGCATCTTTTATTTGTGTGTTTTTTCCTTCTCCCCCCTTCTCGCTCTTCTTTACCGAGTGAGAGACTCTCACTTTGTATCCTGACTGAAATAAAAACCCTCCCTCTAAATTCAGCTTGAGAGGTTTTGAAGAAGAAAAGATGAAAGGGAAGGATAACATTTTGGTTGGAAGTTACAGTGAAGGCTGATGTGAATGCGCTGCAGCAGAATCTTCTATATCAGTGCAAAGATAAACTACACACATGCAGGTACACAAGCACAGAATAATTCTCACCCCACCTCAGTCCTGCTCCCTCACACCATTAGATTCTCACACCCTTTAGGAACTCACACGTCTCTTGATAAACCTTGAGACATTATGTGATGGCAAATGGAGGGCCACCAGGCACCTGTCTTCACTCATCTTGTCTTTGTTTTTTTCTACCTTTTAGTCACTGCGACAGTGAAAGAATGACAAGTAGAGGTCATCGTAAGGAACTTGACGGATCAGAAGGAGGTTGCATGAGAGCCTCAGCCGCAACAGTGGTCCCAGTACACACGCCAATGTCATTTTTTAATATTTGATAAGTTTAGCTGAATGCATTGTTGAAACAGAGTGACCAAATCTGTCGTGCCATTTTGTTTCAAACAGGCTGAAAGGACTCTTCTGTTAATGTATTGATTCTGATTGGTAGAGTATATTTGTGTTGAAACTTGCAGCAGTGTACTATATAACGTCTAATCTCAAAACCTGCAGGAACAGAATTGTAAAAAATACAACAAAATAAATGTATTATTTGGAAGTCCAACTGCTGCATAACAAAGGAACCACAGAGTCTGAACAACTAACCACATTGTTTCCTGCTTAAGTTTCCTTTTTTCGAACTTACAGACAGGCTTGGCTGGGCCTGCTGACGCCTGTATGCCATAGTAAACAAGAGGTCCTTCCACAGTTAAAATCATCATGATTTGCTAACTTTTTAAACTGAAACCCTAAGGGTTTAGTGTATTACAATTGCCAGCCATGCATTTATGATTCAGAATATATAGTTCAATTTAAAGGGTGAGTTTTCCTATCCAAAAATGAAATTAATAATTCTAGAATATAAGATTTTAATACCTTCAACACTTTAACTTATGTAATTAGTGTAGAAGTATATTCCTTTTTCTTTACTATGCACTGTGTAAATGGATACTATGATGTCAGTGCATTTGTAACTATGGAAATAAATAGAAATGTATATTTTAACTAAAACATAGCAAAATTATACACTGATAACCTTAATGAGTATTAGTAAGTGAAACAAAGAAGTAACTTTCCTCTAAATTTGCATGCAAGCTATATTGTTTAATTTCATACCAACACATTAACATACAGTGTCATGGATGTTTAACAAATTTTCACCATCTTGCAGATCTATTGAATAAAAATATCCAGGTCTCATCTTGCAGCAGCTGACTTAGGGTCTGTGGAGACCAGCGATACAGCTCATTCAGGAGAATGACACTGTTGAGTTGACATGTTGTAGACGTCTAATCTTTCATTTCCAACTGTTCCCTTCATTTGGGCTGTTTGGGCAATTTCTACCAGCAATTAGAATGCAGCATCATTGATTAATACTATGCTGTAACCCCAAAAAAGGGTGTGACCAAACCTGAGGTCCCTGGTCAGATCTGAATGATTAAAAGATTTAGTTGGAACCAGGTCGGCTCTGGTTCTAATGCACCTGGTCCTGGGTCTGATTAACATTATCTGTAATTTTTGAGTGAGCCAAAAAGTGACCTGGCTTTTATCAAAACATGCATTGATCATGATGAAGTGATGTGCTGTTTCTGTGTTGGTGTGTGTTCTTGTTACAGGAATGCTTACATAAACAGCTGGGTTGGGAATGTTATTTTTATTTCAAAAGCCCAAATGATCTAAGTCACATTTTGTTACGTGAGAAAAGCCGTAACTGAAAGTGGACTTTTGAAAGGAAACACGGTGGGGTCCCGGTCCTTTATTTTGCAGTTGTACTCAGGTTCGGATCTTGGTTTTAAAATATTGGATGGGTCTACTTTTTGTCTGGGTAATACATTTCCAGGTGTTTTGGAGAATGAAAGGTATGAAATTTTGGACCCATGACGCCCTCTAACCTGGTGTAAAACATGTTCTATTCAGGTTACTTGTTTATTTTAACAATACATTATTTTCCGAGGCAAAACTTCCTCAGAACTTCTAGTTTCCAACTTGTCGGTTGGCACCTGCTCTCCGGCTTGGAGGTTTAGGGAGACTTTGAAAACTTCAGCATGAAAAAAGCAGAAAGGGTGGAAAAGGCCAACTGAAATAATAATTGCCCAATGGCGAACTTATACCAGCAGTGTTGTAAAACAGATTACTGTTGAATGGATGGCGGTGGAGCTGACCCAAATGCAGACATGGGAGTAGGCAGGACTTGACAATATTCAAAATGTTTATTAAAAAAAAAAATAAAACAAAAGCTAAACTGGAAGCTGATATATGATACTGCGGTGTGCAGGAGACCACCAAATGAAACAAAATATTCACTTCAAGCACAATATTACATATAAAAATGTATGATAAGCAGCTGTGATTTGATTGTCTTCAGGAAATCAACTGATTCTTTTAAATGATACAGATATCTTAACTAAGTTAATTTACAACCTCGGATTCATCTTCCATTTTCCTTCATTTAAAGGAATCGTATACTCAAATATTTAGAAGGATATATGAATTTGCTGCTTGAAAAATGCAACAAAATCAATGTTTCATTGTGTTGTGTGGATACACCAACAATCTGTACACATACAAGTACATATATAAAATGGACACACACACACACACACACACACACACACACACACACACAAATGCAGGATCCCAGATGTTTATTGTCACTACCGTTGTACAAGAAGAGAAGTACTGAGGCTGGGAGGCTCCATCATAGAGAGAAAAGTCGTAGATAAATAGATTCAAGCAATATCAAAATGTAAAAGAACACATAAAAATAGATCCTCTTGAAAAATGGAACCATTCAGAAATAAATCCCTCTCCTTCCTTCCTGTCCATTAAGAGGAATAGAGACAGCAGTGCAATAGCATTGTCCTTAATCTTCACATTTCTTGACATACGTCCTGTCAGTCCCAACCACCTGGAAGTAGCAGGTCTTTTCTGCTGACATTTGATATTAGAATCCTTTAACCTTTCTTAATGCCTCTCCCCACTTACACACATCTTGTCTGTGTGTAAACAACTAAATCCAACTACCATTTTTACACATTTCATTTCAGATTTGTTTTACCCCTATGATCGGTCATATGCTGTAGGTGCTTTTAGATAATAACGTCATGTCCACACTGAAGCCATTTCCTTCTTCGTTGGAAGGGGTTGGTGGTATTTGATGGATGTACATCTGTGGAACTATGAAGACAGAAACAAACTTTCAAAGACAAGGAAGAAAAGAACAAGGAAGAAGGAGGCAAGAGATGGAAGAGCGTGCCAAGGAGAGGGAAGACAAAGGGGAGGAAGGACAGACTGGGGAAGGGAGAGGTGAGGTTGAGAGGAGTGGAGGTGCAGGGAGGGGAGAAGGAGGACCAAGAGTTGGGGATGATCAGAGAGGTTGGTGCAGGGACCCTTCTAAGGATAAGCCACTGGTCAGGCACCAGGATGGACGTCCACCCCTAAGCAAGCATCAGACTACTGCTCCATGACTCATGAACGCTCCTTCAACTCTTGGATCAAACAAAAAATACAAAATCAAACTGTGCATCCAAATTTGAGTGTTCTCAAGTATTTTCAGTCCAACCTTGTATCATGTTCAAATTAACACATTGCTTTCAATGTTATCGTCCGATGTTGAAACTGGTGGGACAGCAGTTGTAATATGAAACACAGACGTGTTGAGGATGGTCACACCTCTGTCACTGAGCTGAGTCGGTGCTGATAAAAACCGAATCAGCAGTTTTGGATAAGGGACTTCATCCTAACATCATAGTGGAATGGATTAAAATGGAAACAAAAGGATACAAAGGACTTTATTTGTTGCCAAGGGACGAGCCGAGGGCGAGATGAGATACACACCCATTGCCTCATACAGATATCAAAAAATAATCACAGTTATTACTGGTTGAATGTAATAATGGCACACATCAGAATTATACAAACAGCACATACACATTTGATTGTGTGCTTACGCAAAACTTGAACAGTCCGTTTCCCAAATAGAGGGAGAGTGAGTGTGAGGCGTTGCAGTGTGCGCTGCGCCACTGAGCCTGGGGGAGGGTAGGCTGCAGCCAAGGTCTAGGCGCTGCCACCCAGGGGAGGGCAGCATGGGGTGGGGGAGAGGGGAGGAGGATGGGGGGGGGGCAGGAACACGAGGGGGGAGGTGAGTGCAATTTTGCATCACCAACATGGGTGGAATTTCTCCTGGAGGATAAATAATGGGGGCAGATGTCCTTCAGTAGCTGATAAGATTGCCGTGTTTGGGTTTGAGGCAGAGGAGCACACATTCCAATCAGTGTTCCCTTACATCCATCCATCCATCCATCCATTTTCTTCCACTTATTCCTGTTAAGGGTCGTGGGGGGGTGGAGCCTATCCCAGCAGCTACGGGCAAGAGGCAGGGTTCACCTGGATAGGTCGACAATTCATTGCAGGGCCAACACATATAGACAGACAACCATTCACACTCACATTCATACCTACGGTCAATTTAGAGTATCAATTAGCCTAGTCCCCATTTGCATGTCTTTGGACTGTGGGAAGAAGCAGGAGTACTTAGAGAGAACCCATGCAGGCACAGGGAGAACATGCAGACTCCACACAGAAAGATCCCATGCTGGAGACGGTACTCGAACCCACAACCTTCTTGCTGTGAGGTGACAGTGCTAACCATTTTCATTCAGATTCAGATTCAGATGACTTTATTTATCCCCGAGGGGCAATTAATTACACAACTCAAAGCCTGATACAACTATCACAAGCCAACACAATTATTACAGATTGAAAGTAATAATGGTACATTTCAGAAATTTAACAACAGCACATATACATTTGTTGTGTATGTACGCTAAACTTGAGCAGTCCGTTGACCCAATGGAGGCAAGTGAGAGTGAGGCGTCGCAGCAGGGCCGCACCACTAAGCCCGGGCGGGGCAGGCTGCAGCCAACAGGCGCTGCCACCCCAAGGGAGGTGGAGAGGGCAGAGGTGGGGGTCAGGAACACACGGGGGAGGGGGGGGATAGTACGTGCCATTTGCGTCACCAAGGCAGAAGGAGTTCTCCTGGAGGATAAACAGTGGGGCAGATGACCTTCAGTAGCCGATAAGGAAGCTGTGTTTGGGTTTGGGCAGAGGAGCACACATTCCAATCCGTCTTCTCTTTCAGTCCAGTCCAAATTGTAAGTTAAAAATTTTCTGGTCTTCAACATCACTCTCCTCTTCGCAAAGCGGCCAACTGTTTCGAGATGGTTTCCATCCTGCATTTCAGTTCAAAAGTCTGTTGTTTCAGTTCAAGAGTCTGTTGTTGCCCCGCTTTGCCAGCCTCAATAATTGCGTTGTAAATGACGGTCAGTTGTGGAGATCCAGATCTGGTGGCAGCCGTCGTCTTGCCAATTTTGCGATATGTGAGGACACCTCCAAGTCCGAGGAGGAGAAGCCCCACAACCATGAACCCAAATAAGTAGAGGTCCTCGATGTCCTCCACGGAGAGAGGTGTCAAGCACGCAGTACGCCATCTCCCCCAGGAATCGAGAACGTAGCCTGCAGGGTCGGTTCCATGCGGACAGGCGGGTTCCTCCGATCCTGATTTTCTTGTCGAAAACCATTGTACCACCGTGCCGCCCATCTTTTCTTACAGTCAAATCTAAATTAGTATTACACTATATTTTCCTGGTTCTCAGGGTCAACCTCTTCGCAAAGCGGAGAGCTCCTCCGTGATGATTTCCACTTTGCGTTTTAGTTCAAGAGCTGTTGTTGCACTGCTTTGCCAACCTCATTAATAATGACGGGCAGATGTGGAGATCCAGATTTGGTGGCAGCCTTTGTCTTGCCAATTTTGTGGTATATGAGGGCACCTCCTCGTCCGAGGAGGAGAAGCCCCACAACCATGAATCCAAACAAGTAGAGGTCCTCGATATCTTCCATGGAGAGTGGCTTCAAGCACGCGACACGCCAGCTTCCCCAGGAATCAAAAACATAGCCCGCAGGATGGGTGCTGCAATTCCCTCCTATCAAGCTGCACCAATAAGTCCCTAAAGACTCTCCAGCTGGTCATAAACGCTGCTGCCCTCGTGTTGATGAAGAACTGTTAGAAGAGACTATGTCTCTCCTATACTGGCTTCTCTGCATTGGGTCCCTGTCAAATTCAGAATAGAATTAAAAATTCTTCTTCTCACATACAAAGTCCTCAACAGTCAGGCTCCTTCATATTTGACAGAGCTCATAGTCCCCGATTACCCAAGTAGAACCCTTTGCTCCCTGGATGCAGGGTTCCTTGTGGTTCTTAGAGTTTCTTAAAGTAGAACATGAGTCAGGGCCTTCAGCTATCAGGCTTCCCTCCTGTGGAACCGTCTCCCAGTTTCGGTCCGGGAGGCAGACACCCTCTCTAAGTTTAAGAGCAAACTTAAGACCTTCCTTTTTGATAAAGCTTACAGTTAGGTCTGGCTTAGGCTTAGGCTGGCACGTAGATATGCTGCTATAGGCTTAGACTGCCAGGGGATCTCCCATGGTGCACTGGGCTTCTCTCTCCTATATGTGTTATACATAAATCATACCCTTATGTGTTACTCTTCTCTGGAGACTTTGGGCTCCCTGCATCCCAGATCCCAGGTGCTGCTGGAGGAGGCTATAGACCTGAAGAGGCTCAAGCTGCCACCCGTAGCTCCACCTGCTCACGTCATCGTCTGTCCATCAGTCTCTTCCCTTTCTCTCTTTATCTCCGTCCCTCTGTATATCTGTCGGTCTTTCTCCATTATCTCTCTGTCTCTGCCCCACCCTCGTGCGCTCTTTCCTTCCAACCGGTCAAAGCAGAAGGCTGTCCCCACTGAGCCTGGATCTGTTAGATGGTCCTGTAGGACTGGGCAAAATGGTCTAAAAATCAAATCTGAGATGTTTTCACCAAAAATTTGAGTCACAATTTTTTCTGATTTTTTTAAAATAAAAAAGTACAAAGGACAGAGAGAACTCAAAACAAGTTCTGCTTTTATTTTATCAAAAACTTAAGGAGTTTGTTGGTTATAGCGGCCTTGTTCCCCTCGCAAAGAGCGGCATTTGTTACGCTCAGAATAAGGCGACCCAAAATGGGTCTGGACCCAGGTAGCACAACCACAGACAGACAGAACACAGGGAGCCAGGTTAAACCACCCGAAGGCTGTTTATTGGATGGAAGAAAAGGGGAGGGAACAAAATCTACACTAACTTAGGGACCTAAAAAATGGGGGGAATGTGGTGCGTAGCTGTGTAAGATGAGATGTGTAATTTAACTATGTGTATGCGTGGGTGTGCGTTGTGAAATGTTGCGTGTGCGTGTACTAACCAGTCCGAGGGGAAGGGAACCCTACTGCCAGGGACAGAGGGCACGAGGTGTCCAGAGGAGGGAAGGCAAAGGCAGGGAGTTGGGATTTGTCCAGGAGTTAGAGATGGGGGTGAAGGCGAGCGTCGAGGATAGGGAATGGTCCAGGAGTATGGCGTGGAGTTGTGGAGGGTCGAGGATTCGAGGAGGCAGACGAGAGACGGAGGAAATCATGGAGGGGTTCTCAGAGGCAGCTTGGAGCCAAGGGGAATCTTGGGAAAAAAACAAAGTCAAACGGGATGAGTGACAAACGAATGGCTAGAAGCAAGCAAACAATGAAATCGTAAACTGTGAGGAAAGCAAGGGAGCTTGTCGGCAAAGTTACCACGTGGGGTCAGTACGATCAAGCCCGGGTTCTTCTTCGGTTTTTACGGCGGTTGGCAACCCACCAGATGGAGCATTACCGCCCTCTGTCCCATCGCGGAACACCATCTTTCCCTACTTCTAACACCTACACCTTACTCCTACCTCTAAATCCTAAACATAATCCTTAAACCTAAATCCTATCATACAATCCTGTATCCCTCAAATACTCTAAAAGAACCCTAACACACTCCCTATCCTCCATCCTCAGAACTCCCTCCAGACTGATCTCACCCCTCCCCATGTTCCTCCACCTGTCCCTCATCACCCTCCTCTCCACCTCATACCTGCCACACCTCAGGAGTACATGCTCTACTGACTCTTCCTCACCACAGCCCTCACACAGCCCTGTGTCGTGCTTCCCTAACACCTTCAAAGTCCCGTTCAGCCCACAATGTCCCAGCCTCAGCCTCACCTTCACTACTTCCCCCCTCCTCTGCCCACCTCCACCTCTACACCCTCTAGCCCGCACACTCCTCTGAACCCTATACAAGTGCCTACCCTTCTCTTTGTCCCACCTTCCCTGCCACATGTCCATCACCCTCTCCCTCACTATCACCTTCACCTCAGCCCTACTCACCCTCACATTCATCTCCACTGTCCTCTTCACCAACGCCCCCTTTGCCAACTCATCTGCCTTCTCGTTCCCCTCCAGCCCCACATGTGCTGGTACCCATAAAAACCTAACCTGACCCCCCCCGCTGAACTATCCTCGTGACTGCCTGAAGAACCTGGTACAAAATATCCTGACGACTACCCGTGTGACATGACCTGATGCTAGTTAGGACTGCTGCTGAATCTGAGCAGACCACCACCCTCCCCACTTGTGTACACTCCACCCACCTCAGTGCCACCAGCACCGCTACCATCTCCACTGTGTAAACCCCCAGCCCATCTGTCGTGCGCCTACTAAGCCCTATCCCTATCCCCGGTACTGCCACCCCAAATCCTGTCTCCCCAGACTCCGCCCTTGATCCATCAGTATAAACCTTCTCCCATCCACCATACACCCTTCTCATACACCTGTTGTGAGCCCTAACCAAGTCCCCCCCCTCCCCCTTCCTCCTCAACTCCAACAAACACCAGTCCACCTCTGGCCACTCTATCCTCAACGGTGCCATCTCTGGGTACACCACTGCTTGACTCACCCGAATGTGCCCTACTCCTAGCTCCCTAGCCAGTACATTCCCTAGACTCCCAAAGTGCTCCCTGTGTCCCCGCCCCCTCCCGTAAGCCCGGGTTGAAGGTCCTGGATTCCTTTTATAGCTGGCCCGGCGATTGCCTGCAGGCATGGCTGATTGCTGATAGGTTGCACCTGTGCTGGAATCAGCCTGAGGAGGGCCATGGAGAGCATGGGAGGGAGGATCCCTAACAGCATTTCTCCCACTGGGCTGGATGCCTCTATGCTGAAATAAGTTTGTTGTGCTGCTGCCTTTTGTTGCAATGGGCTTCAGACAAACTTTGCAGCATGCAGTCACTTGTTCAACGTCCGTCGCGTTTCCAAACCACTGACGATACTACTCTTTTCGTAGAAACAAACTTCTCGCTGTCGTTAGTCATGTTGCTGCTATGGAAACAAAGGGAAGTGGTGAGGGGGAAAGCTGTGGAAGCTCCTGGGGGACAAAAGGTATGTCATAGCAAGAGGGGTAAAAACTTGAATTTTTTATTTCTTAAATCGTCCGCAACAAAAAACTTGAATTAATCGATAAAATCAATACATCGCCCAGGCCTACATTCCTTCCTGTTAAAAGGAAGGTTTTCGTTGCCGCTGTTGCAGTATGTGCTTGCTGATGGAGAATTGCTGGGTGTAAATTCATTGAAGGAGTGTGGTACTAGACCTGCTCTACTTGTATAGTGTCATGAAATAACTTTAGTAGTGATTTAGCGCTATCCTGTATAAATCAAATTGACTTGACTTGACTAGGAGAATACTAGGATCATAGAAAAAGGATCCAAAAGAGATCCAAAGAGTCACATCTCTTTCACTGTTTCTGCAGCTGGGGCTGATGCAGGCCCCCAATGTGTGGCAACAGACTTCAAAAAAAAGAAATTTCTATGCTTGTCACAACTGCACCCAACTCTTGCTCTCTGACACCTACCTCTGTCAGTCCATTTTATAGGTAATGACAAACTGGTAAGTGGGGGTATTAAGGGGCCTACAAAGGTTTCAGTGTGGATGGGCGCAGCAACTCCTTAAATTAATCGACACACTGAAGATTGGATACAGGTTACAAAAAAAAGACATTCTGTTCTGTGTCTTAATGAAATATTGCTTTAGTCCTTCACAAAACACTGAAAATTAGTTTTGAGATGGTAGACTTTTTGCAAATGCATTGCACGCGTGCATTTAAAAGGATGCAGCACACACCATGACACAACCTCCTGTCATCTATCATCAATCATCATTTATCTGTCAGCTTTCATGGTAAAGACGGTCACCTGCTATGGTGGATAGTAGCTCCCTCTGTATTTATGTAACCTTTGTGAGACACTCCTACTCAGGAACTTGTTTCAAAGTAGTGTTCAGTCTACAAACTGATCTTTCTCTTTTCATCTCCTTCTGGTGTAGTATTCAGTCAACCCCATTTTTGGTCAAAACTTTATTCCTTTTTCATCATCAGGACATGACAGACACTCACAAACAGTGGAATATTTCACTATTTGTTTCAAGGATGTAATTTTTTTCAATATCAAAACATCCAATCAAAATTCCTTGTACTTAAGAATTTCAGTGCTACAGTGAGATATGGCACACAAGTCTGAGTCAGACTACTGTTTAAGAGGATTTTAATTATAATCTCAAGAACAGCTATTGATGCCAGTATTATTTCTGATCAACATGCACAGCCAATTTTACAGTGTCTATTTAGTATGTAACCAGATTACTTGTTCCGCTGAATAGCAAAAGGTTCATATGTGTGACTACATCACATACCAGACGTAAATTCAGTGTTGTCACCTGCCTGGATTGGTTTCTGGGCACAAGTCCCCTCGAAACTTCCTTCTCATTTCTGACTTTCTTCGTTTTTTATGTTTCAAATAGTGAAACAGGTTGTTGTGTTGACATATTTATCTGTGCGCGGCTTCAGTAGCTTGCCGTTCACAGTTTTTTTTGTCAACTCTCCAAACTGTAGGAGTTGAGTGGCCTCTCTTCTGCCGCAGCTTTATCTCTGACTTCACGCCTCAGTTCATACTACTGGCTTGTTAGCCTAGCCACTCTGAGCGTAAACACAGCTTCTTCCAAACTGCAATCGACAGTCAGGATAGTGGGTAATAATAAAATCAGGCAACAGGTTGATGCGACATAGTGGCCCCCTGGAGACAGGATTTCAATCATTAATTTAACATTAGCAATAATGGTTTTAACATTTTGGTTAATTTTGTACCAACACACAGACTTTTTTTGTTTTTTTTACTGAATTTTTTCATTTTGCAACTCATCTCAGAGTCTGCTTTATATCCTGCTGAAACTGAATGGATGATAAATGAAGTCTTCACGAGTACAACTGTAAATCTGGACAACTGAGAGGCTATATGGTCTTGGACCACTTTTGGTCCATCAGTCATTCATCTCCAGATTGAAATCCATTACACCCCCATCATCCCTGGCCACACACACATATACAGACTGATGGGAAGACATCCACGAGTAATGGGACTCTGAGGAGATGGCTGAGATGTACAGTAACAGCAAACCTATTGTCTCAGGGTGTTTTGCCTTACCAGGAGTTGCTAATGATTCTCCCTCATCTTTCTACAACAGTCACCTGAACACTGCTGACTTTATAGTGCTTCCTTCCGGAGTACATTTTATTCTCGTAAAATTAGTTTGTCATATGTTAAATTATTATTTCATATAAGAAAGTTTGTTTCACCTGATGTGTCTCCATGGCTGTACTGGAATAATCTCCCTGCAGAGCCACTCATACTACAAATGTCTTCTTTCCCGTAAAGCTCTTTGGATATTGGATGTCTGCAAGGTCTCAGCTAAGAAGTAATAAATGTGGCTTCATCTCAGGTTTCCATACATCCCCCTTGCGCTGAGCTGGAAGACAGAAAATGTAAAAGCACCACAGCTGCACTGCCAGATTGCAGAAACAGATGGAATTTTAATACGAGCAATAGGCGATAGGGAGCCTGCACGCACAGAGTAAACCTGATATGTGGTGACGCAGCATGTGTTTGTTTTATTGGTATGGTTGGTGTGTGGATATTGACAGACACATTGTAAGAATGGAGGATTATCTACATTTTATTGTATTTTTCATTGTTTATTTCCACTGCAATGTACAGATATACAGTATTATCCTACACCCAAACAGGCCAAAAACTAAGTGTGTTTGTGTGTGGGTTTGTGTGTTTGTGTGTGTGAATGTTTGTGTGTGTGTTTCTGTGTGCGTGAGCGTGAGCGAGCGACTCACTTTGTTGAGTTCCCACTTTTTCAACTTGCTCTCACCTCCCTTGTTCTCCCGGACTTTGTTCATCCTCACTGTACTGTTTTTCCTCTTCTCTGGCGGCCGTCTCTCATATATCCATCTATCCACCCCCCCCCCCACCCCCCTTGCTCCGTCTCAACTTCCTAAATAATTCAGAGCTGCACTGCTGGTGTATTTCTGGTTGTTGTCACCTCTGCAGTAATGCAAACACAGCACATACTACTAGTGCACATGCATGGACCCACACATACACAGCTTGGGCGTTTACACACACTCATACACACAAAAACACACACCATGATTCACACAAACAAGGCTGCTGACTGCCACAAAAATTACCAGACTTGGTGAGACCGCTGAGACTCGCTAACTATGAAGAATTATCCTAACAGGGATTTCACACCATCACTGTGCTCCACCCTGTCTCTGCTCTGCTATTCCAGCAATGAATAATAATATGTCTCACTTTTCTTAGCCTCCTCAAAGTTGCATAAAGTTGTACAACAGAAAAAAACATCCAGTCCTTGTTTATGGTCTCATGGATCCCCCTTCCCTTTTATGTTTTATGCCTCCACGCTTGTGACAGTCATGGCCAGAGGCATGAAAAATAGGTTTTCAGTTTTCATCTCCCTGTTGGTTCATCTGTCCTATTCTCCTGACCAGATTTGTAGGTAACACCTTGAGGTAATTTCTCCAAATGTGGACTTTGGCTCAAGGATGAACTGATTAGATCAGTGGTCAAGGTCAAGGTCATTGTACCACTACAAAAAAACACATTTCTGTCTGTAACTCTGACCCTAATAACATGAAATGATGAAGTGATGACATTTAATATCCAAAGGTCGTAAGTCAATTTCCATGTGACATTATCATGTTCTGCAAAATATAATTTTCAGGACATCACTGTGTTTGACCATTTTTAACCTGTATTTAAATATTGCATTTTTTTTTTAAATGTAATACCAGTAAAGAATAATTAGTTTCATTATGATGCATAAAACTTCACACAAAGTCTTATATGGGACTGATCGGGACAAACATGGTTATAAAAAAACTGAACAAGTTGGTGGAGGAATACGAACAATCATGTTAAGCTGGTACAATGTAGCAAGTCTTGGTTTGACTGTTAAGTGATTTTGCAAATCTTGCTGCTTTCAAAGTTAATATATTTTGGAAAAAGAGAGTAAAATTGTAAAAGGCATTATAACCAGACCAAAATGAATGAGATTAACCTGTTTCTGTTTTTTGGGAAGTTCCAAAAAAAGTCAGGAAATCATCACGTGTTGACAGTTATTTCAGATTCTGTCCCCATGGCTCTCCCATGTCAGGTCTCAATAAATATTTCCAACAGATATTTCTAGCTCATTCAACATTGTACATGGAGAAACAATGAGAAATATGGCACACTTAGACCAGATGTAAGCTGTGAAATGAGCTCAGAAACAGCTAACATTATTCAGCCAAGTTGTAATAAACAGCTGCTATGGAGAGATGCACATACATTGAGATTCTCACCCTGGAAATCCTTCCTCAGCTTGGTCAACCACATATATGTGGTAAAGCTGAAGAGCTTTAAGTGCTTTTCTTGGTTCAACTGAATTGTGGAACCCAAAACATATTTAATAATTCGCTATTTTTAGCAACAGCAGACAGGAACAGTTGTGAACTAGATGTAAAGGAAGGGGATTAACAATACACGCATTTATGTGCAAAGGTCAACAAATACAAAATACTTTGCATTGTGGCATTCACCTGATATTTGGCGTAACTCTGAGCTGCTAGCGATTTATGACTTTCTCCATTTATATCTCTTTTAAAATTAGTCTCTAAGGAGCGGTTAGACTGAACCTGACGGTGAAACAACAGTGGAATTGAAGGGGAAAAGTCCATCTGCGGGCTACTGGCAGGTTAAAACATCCATGAAGATTGACACCATTGCACCGCTGTTGCCAGCTGTACCAGTCTGTGCCAAAAGGATGTGACTGATTTCAACTATATCTCCCCTTTGGGCCCTGAGGCTGTCTAAATGTTAATATATGGCTGTCTGACATTCTGGAGCTGCAGCCACTGGACTCTGAGCCTCCGTGGGGACATGGGAAGAGGGCTGGAGGGAGACAAAAGAGCAGCTCTCCGATTGAATCTAGAGGAAAAAAGTTTAATGATTAGTGTGATAAAAAAGGATTTAGCTTGAAACAAAGTAAGTGAGAGGAAGTGTATTCCGGTGAGAAGGAGATTATAAAAATGATCTAGAGAAGGAAAGAAACGGAAGAAAGGAAAGGGCAGACTGGCAGAGCTGCAGGGCTTAAGGGGTTTTGTGGGGCTGAAGGATAAAAACCTGCCCCAGGCCACTGGACCAATGCCTGGACACAGACACTGCTGTATACGTGTGTGCGTGTGTGTGTGTGGCCTGAATGTAGTAACTGCCCCTGCAGAGAACCAGCAGTGTGCATCTGTTCACCTGTGGTTTCCCACCTTGCCAGAGACTTTGGTCTTTTCTTCGCTCTGCGGGAACTCTGCTGTCACACTCGTCAAACAACCACAGTCATTTTAGCCTTTATTTTCCTTTTGTCTGGTACATCCAGTGATGATTTATGCTTCTCCCAACCGGCGTGGAAAATTGTATTTGTTGCCTTTTTTTTTGTAAAGTCACACCGCCTAATTACAAACTAGCCAGGCTGTTGGGTTTAGTGCTGCAGGAACCCAGAAGAGGCTGGTATATTGGACAGATAGGTTTACAAGTGAAAGACTAATTGATGAACAATGAAATTCAGATGTTTAGGTTTCAGGTGTTTGGTTCTGTTTTGCAGTTACCTCACTGATACTCTCTCTCTCTGCGTCAGATGATCGCTTTAAAGTGTTTATTTAATAATCTCAAAATCCTAACGCTGTCAAGCCATACGAGAGGCTTGAACTTCTCAGGGGTCTGTTAAGAACTGATAACAGTAAATTCTATTTGAAACTGAAGAAAAAAGACCCCTCCCCCAGACTTTTAAGTCCATTATCATCAAATTTAGGACTTTCCCTCCAATAAATGTTAAACTGGATTGGTGAAGAAGCCACCAGGAACTCTATAAATAGCATACTCATACATTAATAAGTCAGAAAAAACAACCACAAATGAAATATCACAAATTGAAAAAAAAATAGTTGCTGGTTAATATGGAGGCCAAGTGTACAAAATGAACAAAAACTAAAACACCCTCAGATTCAAATAGATGAAAGGGATAGGTCGACATTTTTGGAGTATATTTTCATTTTTTACAATCAGAGTCACTTTCTTTGCAAATGCTGTGTATCTGCATCGCTAATGAACAAAAGTATACGCTGACAAATAGAAAAATTGGACCACAATTATCTCTTCTGGTTAACGGAGCACACCTGTCTGCAAGCAAACTAGCCTCCAGATGTACCGGACAGATGTGCGAGTGCTGCTCTCTTTAGGGGTTGCCTGAAACCTGGGAATGGGGCTTCCCATTCCAAACTCCTTCACAGCAAAATAGTACAAAGTAGAGAGATATTCAAAATAATAGGGTGGTTTATAATTGCAACGGAAGAAATATTGTCAAATTAAAAACATCAGTTGTGGTTTTATTTGTGAAGAAGTTATATCTTATAGATAATGAAATAAAGTACCTATTCCTTAGCAGATAGGTTGCTAGGCAACACACACATGGAAAGACAGGTTTTATAACTGGGTATAATGGACCCCCCCTGAGAGGTTTTCCTGGTGCAGATCATTTGGATTTTTATGGCTCTGGTTGTAGGATTGTGCAGAAAGATAAATGACATGTATAACAGCACTTTTATCTCACTCCAAAAGACAAACATGACAGTACAGAGTTTGCCTCTCTCCCTCTTTTTTACCCTTTCCCCCTGCACATGCCCACGTACAGACAGGGTTTTTTCAACCCTGAGTAAACCTGTTAAAAATAAAAGATTGAGCTATTTTCTCTCGCAGATAGATGAGGAGTAACTTCTCTGTTTTTACTAGACGTCATGAAAAACCTGGAAAACTGGGTAAACAATCAGCATAGTAGAGGGCAGTGACAGCGTGCCCACACTTCCCTGTCAGCACCTGATAGAGGGTGTTCTTGCGTCTCTACTCTTTTTTTCTTGAAATCTTCTTCCTTTACTTTTTTGCTGTCTCTCCTGAAAGTTGAATATTTGTCATAGCAGTTAAATGAGAAGGTAAGTATGATATTTGTCCCTTAGCTCTAGATGTGGAATGTACCTACATTTAAAGCCCTTTTGCTGAACTGTTTGGGTTTATGATGTGAGTGTGTTGGAGGCAGGTGGGCCTAAATTTTCACAATAGAAAATAAACAGAAACTTGACATACGAACCAAATAGACTTAACAAAACCCTAGAAAGCTTGACTGGAAAACTTGAAAGATAAACACGTTCCGGATTAAACATAGGGATCTGACAAAAAAAAACAAACAAATGCATCTATTCTCCAGGTTGTGTCGAACATGCCGCATTTATTTAATGGCCATTGGTTAACCCAACATGCTAATATTGCTCCTAAAACATGCAGCAGTAGATGATGACCTGATCACACTGAGTGTGGCTCCCTTGTGCCGGTGATATAGAATGGAGGGGAGCGTGCGGTCTAGGAAGTAGAGGCCTAATGTTATTATCTTTACTAGGTAATGATATCATTGGGTATTGGCAGGTTTGCCAATGCCGATAATTTGTTTTAAAGCCAATATCGGCTGATACACTTAACAAGCTGATGATGTGGTGCATCCCTAACTGTAACTGTGTGCTTGTGTATGTGGCAGTTGTGTTGATTTTATGTGTGTTTTCCACAGTGGTGGTTTTACTCTCCTTACAACAAACTGTCCCATAATCTAATGTGTTCCTTAAAGCCTCTTAAGTCGTAGCACACATACCTTCAGAGATCTATTCGCACCCTAATGGTACCACCATCATCAAAGTCTGTGGAACGCATTTGATCAGAGGAGATGAGGTTTATGCACTCAAACAGCTTCACTGAATCAAAGCATTGATCAAAAACTGGTGGGTCTACTTCAGTTTGAGGCTGCTAGGAAGTAGGTGGTACAAATTAGACAAAATAATCAAACTGATCCTCATTTATTTCTTGTTTCGAGCATTTTGAAAATAAGCAATCAGTACTTTACCGCATAAAAAGGTGTGAAGAAGTGTAAAGAGTATCTCATGCATATTTTAGGAAACACAGAAAGATTATGAAATGTATCTCTTAGCAATATGGCTGCGTGATAAAATCACTATAGATATATACTGTAGGATATTTTTCACAATACTGTGGCAGTATTCCAGCCTTGATATTGCAGTATATCACAGAGAACTTGCATTATGACATATGTATATTATGTTACATTTCAGCTTCAATGAGCAACACGAGAATTGATATGCACTTTATTTTTCAACATGAATGTGCAAATATTGTTCCAAAAACTTTTGATTGCAAGCTTTTGACTCTGCAATGAGCTATTGATATATGATGTACATATTATTAGACCACTGAGGTGAACACAGCAAGTTGGATTTTTAATCCCTGTTTTGAAATTTTCACAATATTATGTTGGGTATCACAAAATGTGTTGTGTCATATTGTATTGCGATATATCATGATCAAGTCATGTCATGATATGTGTTGTGTGGTGAGGTCCTTGCAAGCATCGAGCTCTACTTAATACTGAGACCAAGGAGGGCCTGTTCGATACTCTAATGATGTTTGGATTGAAATGCTTGCTTAGACACCCATCTGTCCCACAGTCAATTTTGTTTGTCAGGAGCAAACATGGGAGCTTTGTAAACGTCTGCATCAAGGCGCTTGATTTTAATCTCAAACTTCAGAGGTGTGTGTTCACTGCTTGGGTTATCCCTCACCTCTCGTTCTTCTTTCATCGCTCTCTTTCTCACTGTCTCTCTCCCTCTCCTTCCATCGTCAACCTCTCTCTCTCTCCCCATTTACAGGCCGACTGTCGCTCCAGAGAATACCTTCGCAAACACTTCCCCGCCACAGATACATGAAGAAAAGAATGAGGTAGGTGACAAAGTGCTTGTTCTCACTCTGATATACACACTTGCGCTTACACACTCTTGCATACAGATTGTTTTTGTGATACTTTGGCACGTAATTAGGAAAGGATGATTTGCAAGGTCTTAAAATAGACTTCAGTTAGTGAGTCATGCAAGAATTTCCCCAAATCCTTAAGTAAAGCCAAGTTTGATGGCAGAAGGCCCAATTATTCACATCAAAGTTGCTATTAAAATTCAACAAATGAATTACAGAGGAGGAGAAACATGCTGGTATCTTCAGATATTAAGAAATTTTTTCTCCTTAGGCACGGTGGTGCAGTGGTTAGCACTGTCGCCTCACAGCAGGAAGGTTCCAGGCTCCAGCACGGGATCTTTCTGTGTGGAGTCTCCATGTTCTCCCTGTGTCTGCTTGGGTTCTCTCCGGGTACTCGGCTTCCTCCCACAGTCCAAAGACATCAAGTGGGGACAATGTTAATCCGATACTGTAAATTGACTGTGAGCGTGGCTGTGAGTGTGAATGGTTGTCTGTATGTGTTGGCCCTGCGATGGACTGGCCCCCTGACCCCCCCTGACCCCCCCCCCCCCCCCCCCCCATCGTGCGACCCTTAAAAGGATAAGCAGTAGAAAATGGATGGATGATGGATGCTTTCTCCTCCTCAATCTGTACAGGACAGCCAGAGTTTCAAAGTGAAATTTAACACATCCATCACAGACACTGTGCAGCCTACAGGTTGTGATCCATGTGAAGAAATCCTTTTTAGCCTAGCAAAGAGGTCAGGGGTCACAGAAGAGTGCTCCCATGGTTGAGATTCATTATTTTGCTTAAAAGTGGAAGCTCACACTTCCTTGTACTTTTCAGTAAGTATACATAATCCCTGCTGCAGTGGAGGAAGGAGGGGTTTGGAGCCTCTGACAGTTTTCAGAGGGCTGCAGAGAGAGCAGAGGTGATGCTTGAGGTCGAGCGGAGACACACAGGCAGAACGAGAGAGAATGATGAAGAGAAAAAAGTCTTTGATCCTGCAATTCTTTTCTGAAATAACAGTCCGCCACTGCTCAGTTAAACACTACCTTCCTCATTACCAATCAATGCTGCCAGCCTCAAAAACTAAAGTAGCATTGGCTGTCACCCCAGCAAACTCAAACCGTGTCAAACTTGCTCAGAATTGAAGATTTTTTGCAGAAGTGCTGCTGTTACCTGTGACACCTCGTATCATGGGTGTGTGTGTTTGTGTGTATGTGTGTATGCATGCACATGCACTCTGACATCCCTCAGCGTTCCCCAGTGGGAGACATAATGGGATGTCCATGTTCATCCGCTCAGAAGCTCCCTGGTGTGGTGAGCGCGCCCCACTCTTTGATCAGCCTCTGTACAAAGAGACGGAGACAGGGAGAGAGGCTTTGTGCTGAGTCGGCAGGGCTGTAGCAGGTTCCACTCAGCCTTAACCCGGATTTACCCTCCCCCTCACTCAACAGGCCACAGGCAGGTTTGATCTGATGCATTGTACACTTCAAGGAGATCTTCATTTGTCTGGGTAATTACTTTTAAAAATGGAGCCTAAGCATTTACACCTAAGTGCTCCCATTAACTCTGTACTTCCTACGTTATGATAGGATCTCAGTATGCAAATTTTGGAAGGTGAGGCTGGACTTGTCGGATCAAGGGGAGCAACTTTGGACACTTGGGGACTTTTAAAACTTCCAAGGAGCTCCAGATGTACTTTATTTGGCCTGAAAGATTGAAGTCTTTTTTTTTTTATTATTTCTAACATTAAAACTATACTAACATGGAATCCCACAATACCAGCATATCACATGGCGTCAACATACGAAACACAGACACAACAGAGAATACGCAATAGTTGCATATGAACTCAGTTTTTTCTGTTTCCTGTCTAGTTGCGATACTACCCTGTCATTTTTCAAAAAGGAAAGAAAACCAGAGGAATGTGAAATGTTCTTTTACATTCAATTTTAAAAAAGTGTCAAATCCAGTATTGTAACTGTTGCAAGGATGCTTGTATCTTTTTTTTAAACATTTTTGTTTTCGTACACATCGTTAAGGAAATGCAAGTTCCTTCCCTGCCCTCATGTTCTTCAACCTTTTTCTTGTTGTGTCGTGATTAGAGTTTGCATATGAACTCAGTTTTTCATCTTACAGGTTTTCAAGTCCTTAGTTAATCTTTTCATTTTCCCTCAATACTTGCTGCATTGGACTTGTTTTAGCTTGATTTTCCATATAAATCCATCCACGTATCTTGTACCTTTCTGTATTTTGCATTTGAGGCCACCTCCACACCAACAACTTTGACAGTTATACTCTTGTTTTTAGAGTTATGAATGGCCCAAATCCCTCCTACATTCCAAAGTGCTGTGTTGTAGGCAACTGGACTGGTTTCAGTTTTCTTGTTGAAGTTTCATCTCATCTAAGAGGCTTCTTCAGTTCTAGCAAACTGGTGTGGAGCTGCAGGCTTACCAAGTTATTTGGGTTAAATGACAGTCGTTGACCCAACCAGTATTCATGTGGTTCATTAGTGGGTGGACCCTAAGCTGCAGGGCTGTATTGTCAGTGGGTGATTTGTTGTGTCGAGGGCTACCTCCTCTGTTCAGCTAACAATTGGATATAAACTATTGGATATAATTTTTGGATATAACTCCTTTACAAACAACAATGATTGTAAATATTGAATTTGATAGTAATGCAGTGTCTTTTTGTTGTTGTTACACAGGACAAAGATGTGATCATATGAACATTACAAAATCTCTGCTGCGAGTTGATTGGATTTTTAAGCAATTTACTGGTGATTATAGGGTTAAAATACATGTTAACAATCAAAGTCATCATCCAATCAGCAGGTTTGTCTGATGTGTGTATCTACTTGAAAGCCAAAGGTTAGGGGCATTATTTTTTTGGTTGTCCATCAGTCCATCCAAACTCCTGCACAGAATTTCTTCATATTCAGCTCAAATGTCCACTGGGACTTTAGAATAAACTGAGATGATTTTGGAGATCAAATGTCACTTCACACAATATCTCTGAGACACCTTGAGGGAATTTCTCCAAATATAGTAAAACCATAAACTGGGACTCAAGGATGCCTTGAACAGATTTTGGAGGTCAAGGTCACTGGGACAGGCACACATTGCAATGGCCAAAACTGCAAGGTGAGTTTCCTAGTTTGATGATGAGTCTTATCTACTTTTAAATAAAATAGAAATCAGTTGTTCAGTTCCAGAGGATTTAGGGACCTTGAGAGATCTTTTTTCTTCTTTGAGGGCTTCCAAGTTTCATGATGTGTTCTAGAAATGTTCAAAGAGAAACACATGATACAGCAGCCAGAGTAAAATGTTTTCCAGGAGGAATGTATTTTTAAGTGCATGGAGATGATGTTGAGAGGACTGTCTGACAACAGTGACCATATTTAACCATGATGCCATCTATACCGATGCACAAGCTGGCTCTTCGTAGCAAATCAGAATATGTTTCTCAAGACCAAATGCTCAGATATTTTGGCCTGTGTTTGTATAGCTAGGATCATGTGTTAAATCCACAATTAATCTTTGTCTGATTTCTAGTAGTCAAGAGAAGGTCCCTCTCATTTGACATAAACACAGAATCAAGCTCTTAGAATGTTGCTGGCTCAGAGCCGTATGGTATAAACTCAGGGAATGTGTGTCTGGACTACGGAGAGTTCGTCCCTGGGAGGCAGAGGAAGAGAAAAGGAGTTTTTGTCTCTGTCAAGGAGAGAGGAGAGAGACATGAAAGACAGGGCAGCAGGAGAGGAGATGAAGAGATCCAAACCAAGGAGGGAATCAACAGGGTCTGGAGAGGGAGGGAAGGACGAGCGAGTGTGTGGAAAAATCAATATCTGTGCTAGAGACGAGAAGAAAGCTGTAGTGGCAAGAGGATAAAAACTTAGTGGTTAGTCAGGTAAAACGATTTTCCAGTTCACACAGTATGCTGCTTATTTCTGGACTTAATTGTATGGCAGTGTAAATAAATGGGTGTCTGAAATGCCGGATAATAACCTTTCTGCTGCTCTGCCTTGGTCAACACTTTGTTATTTTGCTGTTTTCATTTTGCGCAGATAAACGGTACTAAAAAGAAAAGCTGCTGAAGCTTGACCTTTTGCTTCGTCATTTTAGTGTCCCACAATTGTCAGTCCCCTGAATGGGAATTCTTTTGACTAAAGAAGCCCACAAATAATGAGGGCTGGGTATTGACCAGGATCTCATAACATGATATACATCACGATATACAGTATTTGTTACGGTTCTGAATCACAGCTCTGAATCACAGCCAGACCCGTGTAGCAAAACCCGATTAACTGACAGGCAGACTCAGTTTGATTAAATACCAGTAGGCATTTATTTGTGAAGAGGAAAATTATACAAGTAGCATGAGCCACAACTCGACCTACAACTAAGGGGGCCTACCGTGGAGGGGGGGTGCATGTAAATGTGGTGCGGAAAGAAACAATGAGTGGATGCACGTACAGAGTAAACGTCTCCCAGTTTATGTAAATGGAATGTAAAATCTACTGGACCTGCGTGGGGGACTGCGCGTGTGCGCGTGGAATGAATGGGATGTGGGGACAAACAATGAATGGATGCATGTACAGAGTTAATCAGGAAAGGATGCTTGAAAATGTGCTGCAAAAATCTACCAGAAAAGGGCTGGAGGAGTTTGGTGAGGTTAGAAGGAATCCCAGC
Organism: Aulostomus chinensis; assembly: GCF_037954235.1. Lineage (NCBI taxonomy): Eukaryota > Metazoa > Chordata > Actinopteri > Syngnathiformes > Aulostomidae > Aulostomus > Aulostomus chinensis. The sequence goes on along the minus strand of NC_141327.1, from coordinate 6,100,704 downwards.
ACTGATTGGTGGAGAGCGGGGAGTAGAGTCAGAGGACGCAGCTGGGTCAGAGGGTGCGGGAGGGAGAACTGTCCAGAGCCCAGTACGAGGTCGGTTCTCCCGGGAGGGGAGACGAGCGAGAGTTGTGGGGCGTGGGGTAGAATCCTGGAGATAGATGGAAGAGCGTTGGTGTCAGGTTCACGGTGCGTTGTCCCAGGAGGGAAAGGAGCGAGGGTCATGGGGCTTGGAGTTGAATCCTGGAGATTTGTTGATTTTAGTGTTGGAGTCAACAGGTTTGCAGTGGAACGGCACCTGGGATCCAGGTTTCATTGCACAGTACATTCAGGCACTGAAGGTTTGTGAGCGAAGGCTTCTGAAAGACTCCCTGCAGCGCAGGTGGACAGGATCAGCCTGATAAGAGATGAGCAGCACGTGGCTATTACCTGACTGGATGTAGTCATGTGACTGGGAAACAACAACAATAATGGTCACAATGCAATTTTTTTCATACTACTCTCCAACTTTGTATATATTACACAGATAAGTATATACAGTATGTATTCATGCATCATACCTATACTGTAGTTGCAGGATACCTGTGATATGTACTTGACTGAGAATGTCAGAACAGAGGTAAAAAAACCATTTGATGTGTACCACCGAGCATTGTTGTGCTCAAATATACTAAGGGTACACTGTTCACTGAATATGCTCATGTTTTCAGTGAACAGGTAACATGCCCATTCGCAGCTGCTGAATGTAACAGCACAGGATTTCTCCTACAATCGTAAATGTCACTCACGGCAGATATCGTAGAATTATCCAGGTGAACGCCACAAGAACACATGAAAACAGCCCAAAGAGTTAGACTCCAAACTGCCCAAGCTCACAACACAGCAATGCAGCGCACCAGCATGCTCCACACACTCCAGCCAGTGAAGACGCAGCGAGGTGTGACTGGCGTTCACAGTATGGAACTGTGGTTCAGAAAAGTCTCTTTGTTTCTTTTGTAATGCAGATTTTATTTTTTCTGCATGATAAGATCCTCTTGACACATTATGTTTTCAAATTGGTTGATGGACAGTTTAAAAGTTATCTCTGATTCTGTAGTGGGCTGTGGTCATGATTGGGTCCTCAGCATGAATGGATGGATGGATGGATGGACGGATGTTCTATTGAATAAAACAGCTTATATAACAGCTTATCATGAAAGAGAACAAGCGCTTTTTCAGCGACTGTGATTTATAGATTATGAACTGTGAAATAGTTCCTTTTCCTCAGTGTGAACTCAACCTTGACCGAGAGCTTCAAAAGGGTAGATCTATGCTACACAACACTGCCACCAAGGTGGAATATGTCCATCATATTGTAAATTTTCACTCAGTGTACAAACTCAGTCAAATTGTGATATATTAGAACGTTATTTTCCAAATTTCACAGTTGTACACTGTTAATGAGCACACTAAATGTAGCTCTGTGATATCATGTGGAAACATAAAGTTCATGTAAGTTCCTTTGTTGCCTACTGAACAGTAACACACTAGAATATAGCTGCTATAATATGCATTACTCTCACTATGATTTTATCAGTTTGTGATATCAATACTTGGAACTGGAGTTTGCAATTTGTAAAGAAAAACTATTGATTTGATTCATAACCCTACAGGTAATGGGTAGGACAACAGAGGACACACTAATGCCAACCCATATTTTGAAGAATGAAGTGTGCACTAGGACTCAGTACATTTCACCTATAAAACAGGAAAAATGTAATGTATTTTCTTTGCACTTGGAGCCCTACGGATGCATTGCAAATCATTTCTCCTGAGCAGCATTTCTCACCAAGTTTTCATTGCAGCGGAGTTCAAATAAAGCAGTGGGGTTTGACCTTTCTAACTTTTTCTTGAATTTCTCTGTAAGAGAAATAGTTTTGATGTCATTTCAACAAAATTTTTGCTGGAAAACAGAATATGTACAGATTAGTAGACATCAATCAATACACATACATATATGCTCTGTACAGGAATTCAAAATGGCTTATATTTTATGTATCTTATTTTTCTGTCTATTTTTCTGTCATGCGAGGTAATCCAGTTTAGGGGGAACTACTGTTACTACCGTGGGGGAAAATGTATTTCATTTTAGCACAGTTATGTGTGAGTTAATTAAAAGTTAGGTCTCCAAATGCAGGGATTATTTCAATCAACTTCATGCTGTTATACAAACTTGTCTGCCCTTTCAAACACATTGTTCAAATGTCATGGAAAATGTTGTGGAGGCAGTCTGTCCAAGGTTGTACTGATGAGCCCTGTTGGGAGCAGCCTCTCTAATTAAAAATATATTATAGTGGTACAAGGACCACTTGTTGCTGGAGCTGCTATTGAGCATTTGTATTAACTGGAGGACTGAGCTGCAGAGACAGTGGAGGTTTCATATCAGAGGAGGGGCCCTGGACTCTCATGACCTTACTTAAGTCAGACTTGATTAATATTAACAAAAAAGACCTGACTTGGAATTGGCATTCATGAAAAGAGAGACTTGAGACAGACTTGAAAGGACTTCCATGTTTCTGGTTTGTTGATTTATTTGTGTTCAACTGCAACAATTAAACCGGTAACAAATTAATTTTCTATATTCGGGACTCTCTGTCCCAAGCAACTCTCATAGGATAACATTGTCAACATCTACATTTTTGCCATGGTCTCACATCACTGCGTAAAGTCATAAACATTTAAAAACCAAATGTGTATCTGCATCACTTTACAGGGGACTTCATGGTGCATTCAGGTGCTCCTCAAAACCTCTGAAGTCTACATAGCTTAGCAGACCATGTGTTACTTCACGGTCCATGATTCAAATGTAATTTGAAACTCAGAAATCTTTACTGAAATTGCATTAAGGAGGTTTTAAAAAAAGTACAATTTGAATAAATTTGAATTTTGAACAAAGAAAATTATTAATTGAAGAGGAGAGATTAGTTAAATTTTCAGGAACACTGGAGGCATGGCTCGAGGGATGAAACGTTCTCTGTCAGATTGGCCTTCACAATGGTCCAGACCAACACAAATACGGACTGCTGGGTACTGCTGTGAATTTTACACAGGTGTTCAGAGTCAGGATAAATGTTGGTGACCTCCTCTGTGTTTTCCAGTGGTCTCAGTATGTATGCGGGTGTTTGTATCACTCCCAAAATATAAAAACCCACTGTAATTATCTCCTACTTGTTGGTATTTTGCATGCTGCTTGGCAGTTCTTAGTTATGACTAATAAAGCTTCATGTAAAGCCTTTATTTTATTCATCAGGCACAACCAGGAGTTGACATGTTTGGCTTTGAGCAAAATATCTCCCGATATTTGACTCCAGATATTCATATTCTGTACCACTTGCACAATACCTATAAAATTAATGATATTTCCATGATAACTAAATATCAAGTGTTGATTAGAAAATATTAGCATACTTAAGGTGATGAACATGGCATATATTAAAACACCAGGCAGGTAAAATTGTCTTTGTGTGTTCCCGAGGCTTATATGTTTCAATAGTTCCTTGTGTATAAACAAGCTCCTCACACTTGGTGCACAGAGTATTATTACAATGTCTGATCATGTGAAAACCAATAGAGAGAGTTACTACTGCAGCATCAAACATTTTTAGTGGTTTGGTTTATAATCAACCATACTGTAGATGTTAGTACATTGTTTTGAATGGTCTCAGTTCTTAAACTACATTTGGAGCTTTTCACACAGGTGTTTATGTCTGATTTCATCTAAATAAAGACCTGGCGAGTCTTTTTTTTTTTTTTTTGACAGTGCCTGCACAGAGCAGATTGAGCCAGATAGGACGTCCCCAATATGGATAGTGCATCCATCCATCCGTCCGTCCATTTTCTACCACTTATCCTGTTAAGGGTTGTGGGGGGGCTGGAGCCTATCCCAGCAGCCTTTGGGTGAGAGGTGGGGTTCACCCTGGACAGGTCACCAGTCCATCACAGGGCCAACACATATAAACAGACAACCATGCACACTCTCAGCTACGCCTACAGTCAATTTAGAGTATCAATCAGCCTCGTCCCCTATTGCATGTCTTTGGACTGTGGGAGGAAGCTGGAGTACCAGAGAGAACCCACACAGGCACAGGGAGAACATGGAGACTCCACACAGAAATTCCAAGCCGGGACTCGAACCCGGAAACTCCTCGCTGTCAAGCAACAGTGCTAACCACTGCACCACCGTGCTGCCCGGCATAGTGCATCTGGTCAATTTTTCAAAAATAAAACACCATGCCTGGATTCTTGATTGCAAGACAGAAAAGGACACAATGTAAGTGCATATGCAACATTCCTGTAATAGAAATGTGTAAACCAAGAGAAAACAATCCAATCAGCAAAATCTGAGCAAGTTAACAAAGCCTGACAGATAAAACGCAGTCAAAACACTGTTGTTGTAAATACCATCTGTGCCAAGGACAGCCATGAACAGAGTCACAGGTGAAGCGTTACTTTGGGAACATGTATTACATATTGTTAATGTTTTAGTTTTGTTTTTCTACCTAAGCATATTTGGTATTGTCAACATGTCTGATGTGGAGCTGCGATACCATTAATGCCCTAGGAGGATATAGAGTTTGTTTGGGGTCCAAAATTGGCCCAAAGTTGTACTTTCATGTTTGTATTGTGGATCCTATTGGATTTAGATCAGGGGTTTCAGCTAATGGTTTGTAGGTCTTGATGAGAAGAATAACTGAGTTTCGGTTTGATGTCTCTATGACATTCCTATGGCCCGTGGCGCCCCTTTTTAGATTCCTAGGTTGCGCTGAGGAGCACATTTTAGCACTTTTCACCAGACCTGATTTGAATATGAAGAATAAATGCGTTTTTGAGTGTGTTTAGGGGGTCAAATTGAGGTCTAAAGTGGCGGAAAAATAAAGAAAGAAGAAAGAAACATGACAGATACAATAGGGTCTTCGCCCTCTTTGGGGCTCAGGCCCTAGTAAAATAATTGTGGGCCTAGATTTCCTGATGTAGATCCAATTGTAAAAAAAGAGGTAAATCACAATATATATTTTGTACTCCTCTTGCATAGAGAACAGCCTGAAATCAAAAATCCAAATTTGTCTGGAGGGGGTTAGATTGTGTACAAGGTTATATAGACCTGCTTGATATATCGATTGATGTGTTTTTTATGAAAGTTTTTTTTTTTTTTAATCATTTGTTTTACATGCGAGGGTCAAAAGCGTAACTAATGCGCTGCAACACTTTCCAGGGATACGTTAGCGGGGCGCACCTAAATTGTAGATTCACAAACATGGCAGCAACGGGGGGACGGGGGGGGAGCCAGAGACTGTACCAAGGTAAGGTGTTGCTACATCTGTTATATGGAATTGGTTTGGTTTTCTTGCGTCAGACTTAGAACAGACAAGTGCTCGCTGTAAGGTCGGTTCAAAAGCTGTTGCAACCAAAGGAAGCAGCACGACAAATTTTATTCCAGCATCTAAAGCAGAGGCACGCAGAGGAGTGTTTTATATCATTATTTTATTACTTCTATCAAAAATGACACCTTTTAAACTTACAAGTTTGAAGGGTACTGTGTTGTTGCCAGGTTTCCAGTGGTCTCAGTATGTATGTGGGTGTTTGTATCACTCCCAAAATATAAAAACCCACTGTAATTATCTCCTACTTGTTGGTATTTTGCATGCTGCTTGGCAGTTCTTAGTTATGACTAATAAAGCTTCATGTAAAGCCTTTATTTTATTCATCAGGCACAACCAGGAGTTGACATGTTTGGCTTTGAGCAAAATATCTCCCGATATTTGACTCCAGATATTCATATTCTGTACCACTTGCACAATACCTATAAAATTAATGATATTTCCATGATAACTAAATATCAAGTGTTGATTAGAAAATATTAGCATACTTCAGGTGATGAACATTGCATATATTAAAACACCAGGCAGGTAAAATTGTCTTTGTGTGTTCCCGAGGCTTATATGTTTCAATAGTTCCTTGTGTATAAACAAGCTCCTCACACTTGGGCTGAAAGGATTCCTCCAGTAACTCCAGTAATTCCAGTACTGAAATTCTTCGTGGCAAAAATTCTGGGTGCACATGGGTGGGCAATGACATATGGTATGAAATGGCTGAGCTATTTAAGACCAGAGTATTGATAAGCTTAAGTTTAAGTTTTGATGTAATTTATTATCACACGGCTACAGCGTCTCTCCTCTCTGTGTTAATGCAGTTCCTATACACACGTGCACGCCGTACACACACAGAGGTCAGTGCGTTTCTCTCACTCCGTCTGTATCTGATCTGTTGACTCTCTTCATCAGCAGGATGTTTTATAAAGTCACCCCAAAACCCAACGTGTGGGTTTTTTTTGTTTTCCATGTAGAAGAAGCTGGTGCTCAGTCCACAGCAAGCATTTCACTGTTTCATGTGAAGTTTTCATGCTAAGCACCCTCACCCTTTCACTAACAAATGAACTTGCACTCTACCTGCACTGACAGGTGTTTAAATATGTTAATGAGGCATCATCTGCTTCCACCGTGGTGCATGGATATTTTGGAACAGCTCAGAACATTTGCTCGATAGACCAAGAAGAGGCTGTTCTTTGGTCAATGGCCCTATGTATGAAGTGCTATTCACAGGGTCAATCAATCAGACATGCAGATGTGTGGCATTTCAATGTAGTGCTGCAGTATTGATGAACAATGTTGAAACTTCGGCTGCCTGCTCCTCCCATGCCTTCACCTCTGATGGGTTTGGTGGATTCCTACTGCTCCCATATACAAATAAGACATGCATGCAAGCCTTCGACTGGTGCAGGAGGAGGTTTGTCTCTTCAGACGAGCTTCAAGCACTCACTTCTCCCCAACTGTAATGCATGTGCCACTAAAATAGCCACACGCCTGGCACTCTGGGCTATAAATGGAATGAAATGAGGCACTCTGATTGGTTGGAGTGATTTCATACCTGAAACATACATTATATGAAATATTAGGTGTCTAATAACAGCCTCTTTGCACCGTGGTTTGTGATCACGTGCCTTCTAAATACCAAAATAAAGAGCTGAACGCACCCCAAACGCATGGCGCATACATCATGTTATCCACCAACCACCTGGCACTATAGATTGCTTAAATAGGGCCCTTGAAGTTTGGCTTGAGTGTCCACTGAAACTCAAATATGAACCGAAAATATTTTGGTAGCCAAAAATCACATCACCTCACATGAACACAGTATCTAAGGGAATACTTTGAGATTGCCTCAAATGTTGCACAAGTGTCCACTGGGACTCCGGGATGATCAGAAAAAACTTTGTGTTGTGCTTTAAAAGGTCAAGTTCACTTTGAGATGCAACCATGTACTGTACAGTATTTCTAGTTCTTAAAAGAGTACATGGAAAGTTATTAATTCTGAGGATGTCTAATCATGATTAATTGTTGCACTAGCCCACAGTGGTCAGAAGCCCACACTGCAGGTACACGACACTGGACTCTTGTCCTCAAATCCCTGAATCCTTGTGTCAGAAAGGTTTTATCACATCCTGTTTGAGTGTGAAGTGCAGAATAGCTTAAATGTCACTGCTTCATTGCAGTTTATTGTGCTTTTTCCTCCTCAGTTTATGTCCTCTCTTGAAGCATGAAGAAGAAAGTCTTTATGGTCATAGTAGCGATTACAACAAAAATGTATCCTCTGCATTTAACCCGTACTCTACAGAGGAGTGGGTATCCGCATTGCAGGCAATGCCCAAGGAATCAGGACAGGAGAATCAACTTCCCAACACCCTGGTCAATGTGACATCAAAATCAAAGCTGGAGTGAAGATGAAGATATTTTTCTGTGTTTAAGAGTCCTTACAGGCACATCGTCTTTTGTTCTGTGTTTCCCTTTTCTTATCTGTCCTTAGTTCACCATTTGTTTCCTCATTTGTTCCAGTTTTGCTGGCGCAGCTTCGCCTTAATGTTTGTGCTTGGTTAGAATTCAGCTGTCTCTAATTGCTCTGTGACTCCACCCTTATTTGGCAGTGAGATCATTGGCACGCACTGCTTTTTGATGAGCTGTTAACAGATGGAGTATTTTTCAATTAGCTGTATTTTTTTTTAATTTTTCAACACATTTGGTGTTCATTTTATCTTTGTCTTTTTACACATTTTTTATGACTTGACCCTCCTAGTGGAGAGTTGCACTGTGCCTGAGGCAGCTGAAGGCATTGAGGGCCGGAGTAGTACAAGGGGGGGGTGTGTGTGTGTGTGTGTGTGTGTGTGTGTGTGTGTGTGTGTGTGTGTGTGAGAGAGAGAGAGAGAGAGAGAGAGTTTGTGTTTACAATGAATGTGTGTGTATATTGCTTTATGCAGTGGATTGTAAGACATGATAAGATGATAGGGGGGAGAAATTTCAAAAAGGTCAGGAAATGTAAGCATGGCTGTAGTGAGTGTGTTTGTGTGTGTGTGTGTGGAGTGTGTTGGTTTATGCTGATTTAAGGGGTTTAAAAGGAGGAAGATAAATCAATAGACGGTGTGAAAGTTAAAGGATTGGTGGGAGCAAGGAGAGTTGATATGGCATCACTGGGGTGTGAAAGAGTTTCTCTTCCTGTTTATCCCATGTTTCTATTCACCATTTTATTGTCATTTATTTCCACACGAACAGAGATACAAATTGCAAAGGAGAGACAAAAAGAGTGAGGGAGTAAAAGCAGGCGGTGTACATTTTTGTAGAACATACCATTAAAGACTGACTCTTTGAAAGAAAGGAAGGGTGAGGGGTGTTGGGAATGAGGAGGATGAAGTTGATGCAGGCGAAAAGATGCCTGATGAGGAAGCCTGCATAGACAGACCCTTCCTCCCCTCCCTCATCCTCTCTGTCTGATGCAGCGGAGGAGAAACTGCATTCATTTCATCATGCCTGGCCTCACACAGAAAAAAAACCTTAGCATTACGTTATACTTCGCCTCTCTCTGCCAGAGCGCCACCATGTGCCGCTCAAGTGTTGATAAATTGCCACCACCTGCCTCATTTTTCATCACAGCCCCCTCGTCGTCAAACACATACGCACTGACACAAAAGCCCCTTGCGCTCCTCAGTGATATCAAGAACATTGTCTGAACCTCAGGAATTAGAGATGAGAAGATGGGGAAAGGGCAAGTGGGTAGGGGGAAGAAAGGGTGGGGTTGAGGTCGTCCAGTGAAGAGAACAAGCAAACTTTAGTTTGTTTTCAAGATAAGACAATAGCTCTGAGCATTCTTTTAAGATACTGCAGGGGAAGATTTAAGCAGTTGAATTAAATCAGATAAATTAATGTATTTTCATTTTAGTGGGTTCTTACTCACTATGATACGGGTGTGGTGTAACAAAAAACAACAACTTTTTTTTAATCTCTGCATCTTTTATTCTATTTTAAAGCTCAAACATTCAAAGTATCTCACCACATCACAAATAACCTGCCCGTCCCCCCCACACACATGCCCTGTGGTCACAGTTCCGTCATTTCCAGCAGCCACGTGACTGTAAATCACACCTCGCGGCAGTTGTGTCGGAAGGCTTGACTCACGCCATAGATCTGAATGGCACACTGCTGTGTTCACAGGATGCCAGGAAAATGGTCTGTAGGTGACTCAAAGCCGTAGAGACACGGAAGACAAGTTAATCAATCGAGTGCTCACTTGTCTCTTTCGCCGCTCTCCCATAATGCTTTGACCTTCTCCTGTGACTTTTTTTTCTTTTTCTGCTGCTGCTGGATCATGTCAGTGGGGGGTAGTAAGGGTTTTCATACTGATGAAATCTCTTTCAACTCACTGGGAGGAAAGATGGTGTTTGTTTATGAGTAAAAGGTGAATATATAGCGAGCTGTCATGACTCACTTCCTGCCTCAGTTATCTTTAGTTCTGAGTGCAGGAATAGATGCAGAGCTTAGCCTGTCATTTACAGTCATTTAGATTTGCTAGAATTTGTCATATCGATCAATAGGCTAACTATTGATCGGGTTTGATATTAGAGGCCTAATGATGTTTTGGGATGTTTTCCCTTTTTGTTTGCTTATCAGTGTAAGTGAATCATCTGCAAAGTCACAAAGCCTATCAAGGAGGTCCTCTCTCCAACAAAAATCACTCCTGAACTTTCTGAACTGCCTTGTCCATTCTTAGCTTCTGTGTGGTGTAAATATGGGGGATTTTTGAACTGTGTGACATTTCAAATTCAGCCCAAATATAGTTTTCATCAGGTTTTGTTAAACGTGCAGTGTACAAGGCACAAAGTCCGATCACAGCCCAATCAGCTGCTCGCAACTGGTCATCTGACAGTGGAAGGAGGGTCGCAAGACTTCAGCGCGTGTTTCTCATTATGTCAAGTGACAGTGTGAAAGTGATCGCCCTGTCATTGGAGACAGGTTGGGGGAGCTCTGGCTCCTCCAGACTCAACAAACATGAAGTTTAAGTTTTTATCTACCTCATAAATGCTTGCCAATTAAAATATTCTTGCATATATTCATTAGTTACCCCTTTTGAAAGATTTAAACTTGCATGTAAAAAGTATAGTAATCGTCCAGTTGTCATTTGACATTGCTGGACAAGACAAGCAAAAATCTCTTTTTAGAAACAGGGAAGGGTATGCAATTTTTGTGAAACTTCAATTAAAAAAATAAAAGGGAAAAAAAGAGAAAGCCTTTGAAAATTAATGATCACAAATGTAAGGCTCCGTGCACACCTGGTTTTAAGATCTATCCTGTGTAATCCGATTGCAAGTTGACAGCCTTGATACCAGGTGCACACACACTTGATAAGTCCTGAATGCGTCCTGAGATCTGATAACTGCAACCACATTCAGACCTGGTCTGGGCCACATGTGGCCACATTCTGTCAGTAATGTGTACACAGATGTTCCTTGGGTCTCATTGAAGGACCGCTGCATTAGCTAATGTCCTTGTTTAAGCAGAAATACCACAGCTGAGTGCACAGAGTATTATTACAATGTCTGATCATGTGAAAACCAATAGAGAGAGTTACTACTGCAGCATCAAACATTTTTAGTGGTTTGGTTTATAATCAACCGTACTGTAGATGTTAGTACATTGTTTTGAATGGTCTCAGTTCTTAAACTACATTTGGAGCTTTTCACACAGGTGTTTATGTCTGATTTCATCTAAATAAAGACCTGGCAAGTCATTTTAATTTTTTTTGACAGTGCCTGCACAGAGCAGATTGAGCCAGATAGGACGTCCCCAAATAAATGGCATAGTGCATCCATCCATCCATTTTCTACCACTTATCCTGTTAAGGGTTGGGGGGGGGGGGGGGGGCTGGAGCCTATCCCAGCAGCCTTTGGGTGAGAGGTGGGGTTCACCCTGGACAGGTCACCAGTCCATCACAGGGCCAACATATATAAACAGACAACCATTCACACTCTCAGCTACGCCTACAGTCAATTTAGAGTATCAATCAGCCTCGTCCCCTATTGCATGTCTTTGGACTGTGGGAGGAAGCTGGAGTACCAGAGAGAACCCACACAGGCACAGGGAGAACATGGAGACTCCACACAGAAAGTCCAAGCCGGGACTCGAACCCGGAAACTCCTCGCTGTCAAGCAACAGTGCTAACCACTGCACCACCGTGCTGCCCGGCATAGTGCATCTGGTCAATTTTTCAAAAATAAAACACCATGCCTGGATTCTTGATTGCAAGACAGAAAAGGACACAATGTAAGTGCATATGCAACATTCCTGTAATAGAAATGTGTAAACCAAGAGAAAACAATCCAATCAGCAAAATCTGAGCAAGTTAACAAAGCCTGACAGGTAAAACGCAGTCAAAACACTGTTGTTGTAAATACCATCTGTGCCAAGGACAGCCATGAACAGAGTCACAGGTGAAGCGTTACTTTGGGAACATGTATTACATATTGTTAATGTTTTAGTTTTGTTTTTCTACCTAAGCATATTTGGTATTGTCAACATGTCTGATGTGGAGCTGCGATACCATTAATGCCCTAGGAGGATATAGAGTTTGTTTGGGGTCCAAAATTGGCCCAAAGTTGTACTTTCATGTTTGTATTGTGGATCCTATTGGATTTAGATCAGGGATTTCAGCTAATGGTTTGTAGGTCTTGATGAGAAGAATAACTGAGTTTCGGTTTGATGTCTCTATGACATTCCTATGGCCCATGGCGCCCCTTTTTAGATTCCTAGGTTGCGCTGAGGAGAACATTTTGGCTCTTTTCACCAGACCTGATTTGAATATGAAGAATAAATGCGTTTTTGAGCGTGTTTAGGGGGTCAAATTGAGGTCTAAAGTGGCGGAAAAATAAATATCATTTGTTTTACATGCGAGGGTCAAAAGCGTAACTAATGCGCTGCAACACTTTACAGGGATACATTAGCGGGGCGCACCTAAATTGTAGATTCACAAACATGGCAGCAATGGGGGGACGGGGGGGAGCCAGATCCTGTACCAAGGTAAGGTGTTGCTACATCTGTTATATGGAATTGGTTTGGTTTTCTTGCGTCAGACTTAGAACAGACAAGTGCTCGCTTTAAGGTCGGTTCAAAAGCTGTTGCAACCAAAGGAAGCAGCACGAAAAATTTTATTCCAGCACCTAAAGCAGAGGCACGCAGAGGAGTGTTTTTTATCATTATTTTATTACTTCTATCAAAAATGACACCTTTTAAACTTAAAAGTTTGAAGGGTCCTGTGTCGTTGCCAGGTTCAATATAAGATATGATAATAAGATATAGGTGGCACCGTGGTGCAGTGGTCAGCACTGTGGCCTCACAGCAAGAAGGTTCTGGGTTCGAGTCCCGGCTCCAGCACAGGATCTTTCTGTGTGGAGTCTCCATGTTCTCCCTGTACCTGCGTGGGTTCTCTCCGGTACTCCGGCTTCCTCCCACAGTCACAAGACATCAAGAGGGGACGAGGCTAATTGATTCTCTAAATTGACTGTAGGTATGAATGTGAGTGTGAATGGTTGTCTGTCTATATGTGTTGGCCCTGTGATGGACTGGCGACCCGTCCAGGGTGAACCTCGCCTTTCACCCGAAGGCTGTTGGGATAGGCTCCAGCCCACTGCAACCCTTAACAGGATAAGCAGTAGAAAATGGATGGATAGATGATAATAAGATATACTTAGAGAAAACTTTCTAAAACTTTCTAAAAGTTCTTAAAGTGTTTACAATGGCGTGGTCTGCCATTTCACCTACAAGCATGTTTTTGGCTTGTCAGAATGCACTTAAACCCTAAAGTAAAAAAAAAGAATGAGGTAAAGAATTGTTCTGAGCCATTTATTTGTCATCTGTTGTTTGCTTTTGAGTAGGACAGAGAAAAATCGATTAAAGTTGGAATTTTTTTTGTTGTTAATATGTCTGAGATTTTATTTTTAGGCCACATCTTCCAGCTCTTCAAGGTTACAACATCCTCTGCTCTTAGACCCTGACAGAGTTTAGGCTAAAACCCCAACTACTTGCTCCAACTTTGATAAAATCCTAACAATTACCATCTGTAGCCTGGATTCTCTCTTAAACTTCGAACCGCTTTTGATTCTAACGGACACTGTTCTTGTCAGTGCTCGCTCAGATCCTCTCATCATACAATTGTTTGCGTAAAGAAACACAGCCGTGTCTCCACAAAGTGAACATTTAGGATTCATTTCAGAGGAACAAGGGGATAAGGAGTTGGTTTTTGTGTGGTGTTCTTTACTTTTTCTCTCTATAAAACAGAGAAAAAGCGTGTATCACGTCATCGCTGCTGTCAGCAGCCTTGTGATGTTTATGTGATTAATGGGGGACTGGGCTGACACCACCTGTCATCTGAGTTGTAATGACTCACACACGCTCAAACCAGGCTCCCACAAAAATACCATCTCCTGCATCAACTTGCCGCCCAGGTGTCTTGCTGTCTTCCACTCCAGGAGCTTCTCACATGCTCGCTGTAAACCAGAAAATCAATGTTCCTTTTCTTTCCCGAGGCTTGTAACATAAATCAATTGAGGCAGATTTATTGTAATGAGGACACATCAGCCTTGGACAAGGTAGACGGGATGCTACGAACAATTGTTATTAGATTTTGTTTATTAAAGGAAGAGGGATTGGGCAGACACTGCCAGCGCTTTTGCTTTCATTGAGTGCCTGGAGTCCAGCCTTGCATCTCAGAAAGTTCCCCAGCGCTCCTGCCAGGAAGGTGTTTGAGTCAGCAGGGATGCGAGGCTTCTTCGGGCGTGGGATTAACATTCTCAGAGGCCTTTCCCACTGACTGGAGGTGGAGGTGAGATACCCACCTCAGCTTTGTTGTGCAACACTGAACGGTGTGTTCAACTATTCAGGAAATACTATATGGCACTATTATGGCTGTATTTTTGACCAGTGTTCATTTCATGTTCGATTTTATTTTTTAGCATTCTTAACATCATATCAGAACAACAGGAGAGAATTCCTCAAAACTTGTTTTTGTGTTGTGGTAAATAATCAACATTTCCATGACTAAAGACTGTGGCTAGGATTTTATTGATCAACTCTCTGTTTGAAAATTATTTAATACTTTTTTGGATCCTGATTAGCCTATACCAGGGGTCGGCAACCCGCGGCTCCCGAGCCGCATGCGGCTCTTCAGCCTCCTTGTTGCGGCTCCCGTTGGCGTCGACAAAAAAAAACATGAAAATGATTTTTTTTTTAAATGAAAATGAATAACGGTTATTTCTTAATTTAATTTTTATTTATACATTATTATTTTAGCATTTTATTTACTACTACTACGGTTGTCTGTGTAGGTTCTCATTCATCCAGGTCATCGTAGATCGAAGCGAAGTAAAATCTGGTCAACTGGACGTAAGTTTATCTTGAAGACGTTTCACCTCTCATCCGAGAGGCTTCTTCAGTTCTAGTGAAGAGTGTGGAAACTCCAGCTTATAAACCTTTGTGGGAGTGGTCAGTGCTATTGTGGTGGAAACGACCCTCCCGAGACTCACCTGGCCTCCCCAAACGACAGTCGTTGTGAGGTGTCAGGGAGTTTCAGGGGTGGTCGTTAGGGAGTTTCACCGACCACTCAGATGCTAATGGGCTGTGCTGGCAGCAGCCGTTCCACATGGGTCTTTCAGCTGAACTCTTTGGGGAAGCTTTGAAAGGACTTGGTTGTAAATAGGTGAAAGGAAATGTCGCAGTCCACCTCCTCTGTTCAAAGTTGGTTTCTCTATCCTGACGTGGATGGCTTCTTTAACTCCTCTTTCAAACCATCTGACCTCTCTGTCGAGGATTCGGACATGGTCGTCCTGGAAGGAGTGGCTTTCCTCCTTGAGGTGGAGGAAAACCGCTGAGTCCTGTCCTCCAGAGTTGTCTCTTCTATGTTGGGCCATGCGCTTGTTGAGAAGCTGTTTGGTTTCCCCTATGTAGAGATCCGTGCAGGCCTCACTGCATCTGACAGCGTATACCAGATTGCTTTTCTGGCTGTGAGGGGTGGGATCTATTCATCTTCCCTCCTCCTGGAGCTCTCCTCCTTTCTGGACCTGGAAGAGGATTTTACAAAGGTCCAGTCTGGGAAGCCACAAGTTTTAAGTGCTCTTTTCAGATGCTGCTGTTCTTTTTTTTTTTTTTTTCCGGCCTTGGACGCTGGTGGGGATGGTCTCCGCTCGGTGTTGCAGCGTCCTGATGACACCTAACTTGTGCTCCAGAGGATGGTGAGAGTCAAAAAGCATGTATTGGTCAGTGTGGGTGGGTTTCCTGTAAAACTTGTGGCTTCCCAGACCGGACCTTTGTAAAATCCTCTTCCAGGTACAGAAAGGAGGAGAGCTCCAGGAGGAGGGAAGATGAAGAAGGCAGGAGAAAAAACATAGTGATCCCCTATGTGGCAGGGGTTTCTGAGAAATTAAGGAGAATCTATAACAAGCACCGCATCCCTGTGTCTTTTAAACCAGACAACACTCCGAGACAAAGACTGGTTCACCCCAAAGATCCCACCCCTCACAGCCAGAAAAGCAATCTGGTATACGCTGTCAGATGCAGTGAGGCCTGCACTGATCTCTACATAGGGGAAACCAAACAGCCCCTCAACAAGCGCATGGCCCAACATAGAAGAGACAACTCTGGAGGACAGGACTCAGCGGTTTTCCTCCACCTCAAGGAGGAAAGCCACTCCTTCCAGGACGACCATGTCCAAACCCTCAACAGAGAGGACAGATGGTTTGAAAGAGGAGTTAAAGAAGCCATCCACGTCAGGATAGAGAAACCAACTTTGAACAGAGGAGGTGGACTGCGACATTTCCTTTCACCTATTTACAACCAAGTCCTTTCAAAGCTTCCCCAAAGAGTTCAGCTGAAAGACCCATGTGGAACGGCTGCTGCCAGCACAGCCCATTAGCATCTGAGTGGTCGGTGAAACTCCCTAACGACCACCCCTGAAACTCCCTGACACCTCACAACGACTGTCGTTTGGGGAGGCCAGGTGAGTCTCGGGAGGGTCGTTTCCACCACAATAGCACTGACCACTCCCACAAAGGTTTATAAGCTGGAGTTTCCACACTCTTCACTATAACTGAAGAAGCCTCTCGGATGAGAGGTGAAACGTCTTCAAGATAAACTTACGTCCAGTTGACCAGATTTTACTTCGCTTCGATCTACTACTACGGTTATATAGCCTATTTTAACATCTGATTTTGTAAACTTTTTTTAAAAATAATTTGTCAACTAAAATATGCGTCACATCAACGTCTATAGCCCTCGCCTCTGCTTGCAGCCGGCTTCTTGAGTGTGCGACCCATTCAGTAACCATGAGTAAAAAACGAAAAATCTCAGACGAAAAAAGAGACTTTAACTCTGCATGGACAGATGAATTTGCCTTCACTGCTAACAATGCTGGATTACCGGTGTGCTTGATATGTGGAAACAAATCGAACAACAAAAAATGTAATGTTGAAAGACATTTTCAAAACAAGCACTCAGCATTCGCTGAAAAATACCCAAGCGAAGATGAGCGAAAGAATGCAATTTCAGAACTGCAACGGAGAGCTGAAGAGAGCAAACATACGTTCAAGAGGTGGATCACCTCTCCACAGTCAACTACAGTTGCTGGTTGTGTGGCAGCTCAGGAGATCGTGAAGAGAGGTAAGCCGTTCCCAGACGGGAATACATCAAACAAATGTTCATAAAAATACCAGAGCATCTCTTTCCGACTTCAAAAACAAAGGGCAAATTGATCAGAAAATGAGAGAAATGCCTCTCCGCAAAGAAAAAAGATAGGCAGGACTCAAATATGCCTGCATAGTTCACTTTTATTTATTTCAGAGTCGGCCCACACATGCACACTGCACTTCTGTTTGTTTTATTCAGTGGTTTTAACATTGCGTAAGTGTTTGTTACAGGGAAAATTTCAAATAATATTAAAACTTTTAAAAGTTTATAAGTTGTGTTGTGTTTTGCGGCTCCAGACTGTTTTTCTTTGGCGAGAGAGGGGGCGAGATGGCTCTTTTAATAAAAAAGGTTGCAGACCCCTGGCCTATACAATTTGGTTGCTATTCTCCTGGGGTCCACTCAGACAATAACAATCAATAAAACAATAAATATTTTTTTAAATAAACAGGTTTTAAAAAGCAAACAAAAACAGGAAGAACAAAACAAGCACAAATAGATATGATGGCATATGAAAAAACATACGATAACAACCAGACTAAAATGTCATCAATATTTAGCCACAAAGCTGTTATCAGACATCCAGGCTTCATAACATCTATAAAACTTGTCACATTACATTTTATTGACTTCTTGGAAGCTAATCTACTTTTTCTTGGTGTAGTGTGAATAAGTAGAATATTCCAGGCAGAAGAAACCATTATACAATTTGTATGTGGCCGATCAGATGACCTGTGCACTTGATGTCTAGTGTGCGCATGACAAAATCCATCCATCCATCCATCCATCCATTTTCTACCTCTTATCCTGTTAAGGGTCAGGGGGCTGGAGCCTATCCCAGCAGGTTTTGGACGAGAGGCGGGGTTCACTCTGGACGGGTCACCAGTGAATCGCAGGGCCAACACATAGAGACAGACAACCATTCACACTCACAGCCACGCCTACGGTCAATTTAGAGTATCAATCAGCCTGGTCCCCTCTTGATGTCTTTGGACTGTGGGAGGAAGCTGGAGTACCAGAGAGAACCCACACAGGAACAGGGAGAACATGGAGACTCCACACAGAAAGATCCCGTGCTTGAGCCGGTGCTTGAAATGACAAAATCCTAAAAATACTATTTTATCACCAAAGAAAACTCCATTATTACAAATATTTTATATCAAAAGCCTGAGACACTTAGCCTTCACAGTTGGCCTTGATATACAGTATTTTTGTGCAATTGAGAGCTAATCTGGCTTCTCTGTTTTGGGCAATTTCCAATTTTTTTTTCTCTAGATGTTTTTTTGGCAGCACTTGACTCAACAACTGGGCAGTCCTCCAAGTGTAACAAAACCAATGACTGAACTACATCAGTCATAAAAGGAGATGGAACATATCCAGAATTTGAGATTGCAATAAGACAGTAAATGATCTAATTTGACACCCAGTAATTTGGTTGTAGTGACCTGCCCAACGAGTATCCAGTCTATAGACAAAGAGGGTGCAGTAGAGTTTGCAATAACATTCTTTCTATCAAATACATTGCATTAGGTTTTCTTTTTTTAATGTTTCACACCCATTTAGCTATTCACACATGTTGTGGGAATTTGAAGCTTTTGATGAACAGTTTCCACCGTCCTTGTTGAAATGTTGGTAAATTTCTCCTGAGATACGGTAGAAGATTCAGACAGACACTTTTTGTATGATTTCAAGTATACATCATCATTTTATCCTCAGTTTATTGGATTTTTTTTTCCTTTTCTGTAATCTTTTTTTTTTTACCACTTCGTAGCCTCACCTGCTTCCACCTCTCAGGACAGGGACACAAGGATGGACAGGTCTGATCTCCTTATCTGTTAACTGGAAGTTGGTGTCCAAGATAGCTGAACTCTCATGCTGTTTTTGTTTTTCCCTGATTGTTGAATTATAGATGTTGAACACACACACTTTTCAAACAGCATCATTTTAATTATCTGCATCCGAAGGACTGAGACCAATTTGGGGATTTTGTCTTGTGTAATCCTAAAATCCATGGCTACTTCCCCGCCAGTGATCCATCCATCTTTATTTGCAGCCAGTCGTCTGTCTCTCAAGTGCTGTGACACACCCACACTTAACAGTACATTCATCTTAACCTCAGAGGAAATAAAGGATGCAGCTCACAGGTTAAAGATCTGGAATGATGACATGCTTATCTGCAGCATCAGCCTCTCATCTTCATTCTGACATCCCATCAGTCGCTGCAGTCTTGCTATTCCTCTCTCACACACAAACACACGCACACGCCGATTCCACATTGCTCCCCTGAGATACTCTCCTCATGCCTACGTGAGTGTACACACTCACAAGAATATGGCTTTATTTTTTCAATTGACTATCATGGATGCTGATAACATGCTGTGGGAAAAACAGCAGCCCCCCCCCCCCCCCCACTCTCATGCATCTTCATCAGCCTCTGGGTCTTTCACCGTAGCCCAGTGTAATGTCTCGCCTCCCTGGCCGTTCATAAGCTGTAATGGCCGTGTTGGTACTAGATACCACATCCAGCTCCATGCATCAAACCCACTCCAGCTCATTTGCATCGCGGTGATATGATGTTTTACTGCAGGCAAGGCAGGAGTGTGAATTGTTGGTGAGTTGATGATGTTGAAATTGACTTCAAACTAACGTCACACACGTCTCTCCTCCCACTATCGGTTATTTATGAATGACATAATGCTGCATAGTTACAGAAAATACAGTACATATCTTTCATAGTTGAATCTCAGCTATGGAAAAGGAAGCAGCGTGTAGATCTGTTGTGTCAATCCTTTTCACTGACAAGTTGCAACAAAAGGACTTTCTTCCTCATCTCTCTTTTCAGTGTCAACGCTGAGCTGTCATAAAAAGTCTGTTCTTTAATGTTAGGCAGCCTTTTTTCATATTTTTTATGCATCTCTCTCCTTTCTCTCTCCCTTCCTCTGGCCTCTCTCCATGTTGCTGTTTTTCCACCGTCATCCTCACTGCCCTCTCCTGTCCTCAAACCTTCTTATTATTCCTTTTTTTGTTTTTGTGTCCTCATGTCTCTGTCTCATCTGTTCCACCCCAGCCGTTTTCTCTCTCTCTCTCTCTCTCTCTCTCTCTCTCTCTCTCTCTCTCTCTCTCCCCTGCATCACCTTCTGTCTCTGGTACACGGCTGTCAGACATGCCATTGAATCGTATGGCACTGACCCGATCAGAAGTCAGTTTGAAGGTGCATTTCTTAAGAGCAGTTGCTGGTAAGCAGCTGTCTACAGATGGACAGTCTACAGGTAATTGGGACTTCTCACTGTTTACTGATTTTATCTGCTCGGAATTCCTGAGGAGTTCAGATGACCACGTTTCCACTGTCAAATTTTGATGCACATTTTTGCAGTAGTGCATTGGAAACTGTTTGATGGAAACAGGGAAATTTGAAAACAAGAATATTGCAAAAATGATCTTTGGCCGCTTGAGGTTGTTGCACTCGCCAGCAGTGTTGCACTACCTGTTACTTCAAACCCTACTTTCTTGAGACAGCTACATATTTGCTAAACTAGTGAAGACTGGCAGTCTACATATGTGAGTTGGTCCAAGTAGGTGCAACTAGGATGGCATAGCTTGCCATTGTGTACATCTTTGTCTTTGAATTTTATAATTCCATCTATAATTCTTGTTATTATTTCGTGATTCTTGGACATACTCAACTTGAACAAATTTTCCCAGCAATTTCCTACACTCAAGCCATCTGCTATGCAAACCTCACATACTCATATGGGCTGATTTGGCGTGATTGAAGATGGCCATGTTCTTAGAATTACTTGGAAAAGATGTAAAATAAAAGTTGAACTCGCCTGTTGAGATCTGTACGAGCTGTGGGCTTGCGTAGAGATTAAACTATGTATTTGTCTTTTTCAAAAAAGGGTTATTGCACAAAATCAGGGCTGGAAACCCCTCACTCAGTTAAGATGGAGCTAATGTTTATCTTCTGACACTCAGCAGCTTTTTCCACCGCAGTCATTTTTGCAGATATTCCCAATCCTTGTCATCAACAGCAATAACAAGTTCAATACTATCCTGCATGGTTACAGCATGTCCGACCAAAGGTATTTTCTCAAAACAGGTCTCCATTCCTGATAGATAGCTGCAAGATGGCCAAACCCATGCACCGACCTGTTGTGTTTCTGGGTTCACAGCCTCTTCCTTCTCATCTGTGCTGACTTTTACTGCTGTGTATTCTATGGTACCATCTTGCAATGGAAGTACACACAATGAAGCCTGGTTTATTTGCTCGAACCATTCATGGAAATGGCTGTAATTTGGCTGTAAATTCTTAAACTCATTTAAAGGAAACAGAGCTTGAGAAAGTCTGGCAGTAGGACAGAGGACTCAAACAGAATGTTTATATGAGCCCTCTCCGTCTAAACCTCCTGGAATTTCACACATTATGAAATAAAGTGTGTTGTAATACAAACCCCTATTGTCTGTCAACTGTCATAACAGCAGTAATTCCTTTACACTTCCACTGGGTGAAGAGATGCTAATATCTGACATTTTGCAAGTGATTTCTCATTTCTCATGGGGTAGTCACCGGTGGGCAGCTGAGCCTCTGCTAGGAGGCTGTAGATATTCACATGAACAAAAACATTTTCTTGTCCCTGTTTGTTAGAAATTCAGAACTATACAGTGTTGTTTTTCTGTGAAGGTCATTACTACCTCACCTGCACTACCTTTAGTTTAAATATATGTGTGTGTGCGCACGTGTGTGTGTGTGTATTTGTGTACACATTGCTTAGACTGATTGTGGGCAAGTTTCATTTTTTTTTTAAAAACTGCCTGATGGAAGCTTGGATAAGAGAAAGGTTTTGTGCAAATTGTGCAAAAAAGAAATGTGTACCACTGAAGCACATCGAGTCTTCAGTACCACCTGAATTCAAAGCATGTTGCAGCAAGCACAAAAACCACCAGAGCTTTTAAGGCTAGCAGTCCCGGTCCGAGTACAAGCAAGTGGTGTTGGCAGCCTGCACTGGACCAAATGACTGGACTGGAAAAATAGTCGACATCTGACAAGCTCACATATTCACTGATGAAATGGATTGCTCTGGACTGCAGACCACTTTAGGTGGTAGAAGCTCAGGATTTAGAAAATGTGCTGCAGATCGTGACATCTGATCCAACTTTTTTAGCTGCCGTGCAGAAAGACTATTTAGAGCAAAATGCCACAGCTTTATGACACTGAAAAGCAAGCAAAACTGGATGCACTGCAGAAAGCCGAATTTGTTGCTCTGACTGGGGATCATTGGACTTTTGTAAGCAACTGTATTACGTCGGTCACGGCATGCGTTGCTGATATCACAGATGGGGAATGGCATCTTCAGTCTTTTGCACTGACTGTGGAGAAGACAAGCACTAGACACTAGTTTTTAGCGTTGTGTCTGGAAAATGTGTCTGCAAAATGTAGGCTTGGGAAGTTCAACAAAAGAACAGTGCACGAAACATGATGACTGCAGCAAGACGCCTCCCATTCCAACACATGCCTTGTGTTGCTCACATCTTGCAAAGAACCCTCACTGTTAGCCTTGCTGTCTGTCTGTGGGTTTATTGATGCATTGGCAAAATGTTGCGAGATAGTGGGTCACTGTAAACAAGCCCTGCCAATACAGTGGAGCTACACCAGGAGCAAACAGGACTCAGGCAAGAAAAAGAACCACTCATACGGGATGCATCCACAAGGTGGAATTCAACGCTGGATATGATCTTGTCTCCTAAATAACCAAGAGGCTGTAAACAATGCTTTAGGCAGACAGAAACACAAGCTCGTCATGTTGACTGCAGCAGAACTGGTGTAACTGCAAAAGCTGGTGACTGTCCTTGAACCATGCAGGTACACAAAACTATTTTATTACTGGGATTTATTGTTGCTGTTTATTTGAAAAGCTTTTGCATTTAACACTTAATTAGTAGAATAATGATAATCTCTTTCCTCAGTTGTCTGTGTCCACTGCAGATTTATGACTGAGCTGGTGAGACATATGTCTCTTGTTCAGTGGTTTTACCTGCTCTGTGCCACCTGCATCACACCATGGAGGTCTCTGATGAGGACACAGTCTGCATAGTGAAACTCAAGACTGCCTTCATGAAGGACCTATCCCAGCGCATAGCTACACTCAACCATAAATGGCTTAAGATGGCTTCTGTTCTTTACCCATCCTTTAAGGATTTCAAGTGTCCAGCAAGGGTAGAGAGAGGAGAGGTTTGGATGAGCCTTGAGGCTCTGCCGCTGGAGCAGTCAGAGATGCCCCAGACCCCACACAGGAGCCAGCAAAGAAGAGGAGTCTCCTTCTTCTTCAGTGTCTTCAGACTCTGATTCAGATGATGAAGTACTGTGTACCAGAGCCCTGACCAGCCCTTCCACTTCTGTCCCTTATGAGAGGCTGTTCTCACTTGCAGGTCAGATAGTAATAAAAAGGAAAGCTGACTTGAGCTCTGAAAAAGTGAACGGGCTAGTTTGTCTAAGCAACTGGCTGAAAAAGAGGGAGAAGAAAAAGGCTTAGAGGTACTGTGAGGCCAATGGGTTTGTTGTTTTTGCTCTGAAATGTTGATCAAACTGTTATAGCCTAATGTACAACAGAGATTTTTGCTCAGGGTACTGGGAGTATAAAAGGGATTTAGGTCAGCCAAAGGACCATTTCTGTTTATTGTTTGTTTTACCATTTTAGACGGTAAAAATGGCACTTTGTGTTGAATTGTTGGTTGATATTTATTTACCATTTAAAGTCAGTACTGTCCTGAGGGGTGTACTACGAAGCGAGATTAGTGGGTTAGCGAGACTAAAGCCAGGGTTTTCAATGTCACGAAGGTGGCTCTCTTTTAACCTGGCTAGATCACCATGGGAACTGATGTAGCAAACTTAACCTGGTCCAGAGCAGGTCATGTCCAGAGTTTCAGCTTAAATCAGCTATAATAAGCGCTGCCCTTTTACTAACCACCTCTTTTGAAAATGGCATCACCATTTTGAATAGTCCAGTGGACCACAATGCAATTATTGCGCAAGTTTCTCTTAGGGTGGTGAGAGTATTTAGGGACCGGAGTGATCTGCTACCTTTTCCTGACGTCATTCTCTATGAACGTTACAGATTCTCAGCTGAGGGAATATATGTTATTTATGCAAACTACTGGAGCCGTATGTGAGGAACTCCACAAAAAGGAGCCATGTACTCACAGTCGCACAAATTGTATGCATATCATTGCGTTTTTTTTCCCAAGGGAACCTACATGCATTCAGTTGCTGATGCAGAAATTCTGAGCAAGAATACTGCATGCTGCGCTATTCGCAAAGTTGTACTTGCTCTCACTGAACTACTCAATATGTTTGTAGTATTCCCTGGCCATTTGCCCACAATGGCTATAAAAGAGGCCCTCAATAAAATCGCAGGTAACATAATTTATAGTTCACTGTATAAATAATCAGTACGATGAATATTTGCATGTGAAATATAATGTATAAATCAAATTACTGAATAGGATTCCCCAGGGTGATAGGTGCAATTGATTGCACCCACATTCCCATTCGTGGAGCCTTAGGGGAACATGAGGGTGACCGTAAACAGAAAGTCCTTTCATCGTAGCAACATTCAGGTAAACTACTTGGTGCTCATTTTTGTAAGGTGATTGGTGGCACATAACATGCAGGTACACTAAAGCTTTTTAATGGTGCTGCACGTTAAACTTTGCACAATTGTATATATTGTATATTTTGATAATTACACAGGTGTGTCTGTGTATATAAATATCCCTTTAAAGGCCTTAACTGGTACCTTTTCCTTGTTTTGGTGCTTTTGTTGCGAAATTAACCTCAATGCCTTTGCAGACAACGTGTGACTACCAATTGATGGTCACAAGTGTGGAGGCCAAAAGCCTGGCTCGGTTCGCGACTCCGAATTTCCGGGGGTCATCACTGAGTCATTGGTTTGAGCAAGGTATGGTAAATATATACAGTTAATACTATTGCTTATTTAACTGTGGGAATGATCAAGTATGTCCTCTCCTTTTATTAACTGGGCACTATGATGGGCTTCTGCTGGGGGACAGAGGATACCCTTGTATGAGGTTCTTGATGACCCCCTATCCTGACCCACAGAGACCACCAGCGAGGTGCTTTACTGTGGCCCTCAGCAAATGCTGGGTGAGGATTTAGATGACCTTTGGGATCATTGAATATCGTTTTAACATGTCTCCGCAGTCTGAGGGTCTATCCTGAGCAGGCCTGCCAGATCACGACAGCATGTGTGGAGCTCCACAACATTGCCACCACCTGAAAGGAGAAAGGCCCTCACGTGCCATTTGTAGCATCCCTCATGTGCCATTTGTGGCATCCCTTACGTGCCATTTGTGCCATCCCTTACGTGCCATTTGTGCCATCGTTGAGCCCATCACCTGTGATCACCCCACTGGAGCAGCCATTGGCTTTTTTATGGAAAAGAAAAAGAAAGAAATATTTTATTTCATATATCATTTTGATTCTTTTATATTCTAAATTTAATTATCTGTAAATGCTGTAGCTTATGTACTACGTGTGTAGCATTAAGGATCTACAACTTTCAATTCGTTTTGCAAGTCTGTTGTACAGTGAAAAGTTAAGTTGATAAGTTGAACCTTGAAAAAAAGAATACACCAATCACAGGATGTGTTTCACATTTTTATTTAGTTGTTCTGCCTTTGGAAAAGAGAAAGAGTCGTCAGTATACAGTGTCAATCATGCTTAACCAATAAAATTCTAAGTACTATTTACTGCAGTACCTTCTCCAGTTGCTCAATTTTCAATTTCCGCTTTTTGATTTCCAGTTCTTTTTTAATGTTTTCCAGCTCCAGGTTACTTTTTGATAAGGCCCTCGCATTGTCTGCTCCAACCTGTATGAACAGTATTAGTTGAAAGGACATTGAAGTGTTCATCAAGCAGCAGAGATCAGTGGGATAGACTTTTCAGTGATATTGGTGTACTGTTTTCATGATTCCCCTAGCATGGCGTGTTATTGGTAAGGCTCACTTTAAAAGATGGATGTAGGACAATAGGAAATATAAACCCTTACCCTTTGTATTCTTGAAGGCCTAGAGGTGGAGGCCACAGGCTGAGGGGAGTCTTGCGTATTTTCCTCCTCTTGTAAAATAATCCAGCAAGTGAGGTTATTTAATGATTTTAAAATTTTGAGGTCACCTGAAGCAGTTAAACCTATGTGCAAGCTATCACAAGCATGTCATTGATAAATTAGGGTCCACAAATTCAAAGTGTGATGAAAGATACGTTGACCCTCACAGCCATCCCTGAGTGTATAGACAGCATCTCCTCATCATCGATCACCTCCTGAAATAATTTAAGAGAACTGCATAAAGTGGATTCGACGTATCAGCAAATATTGGGTACACAACGCCTAGCTTCGACCTTTACCTCTGTGTTGGGGTCAGCAAGGATTTGTGCCGGCGGCAAAACCATAGTATCTCCGTCAACTGTAATTTAGACAAAGACTTTTCACACCTGATGGCCTGGACAAATATGCATTTAGTACTTTAACGCCAAACCCCTTATACATACCCAGGACAAACAAATGTTGCAAGGAGCTGCCAGCACCAGGGTCAGATTAGACACCCCCTTCAATCCCCTCCATGATCAGTCGACCTTCATTGGTAGAGAGGGCCAGCTCTTCTACAACTGTGAGGTTTGGGGGAGCTGGCCCCCCTCCAGTCTTTCTCCTCTCATTTTTTCCCCGTTTGCTTCAGGTAATAAAATTTTTTTCTTTTTCTTTTTTTACATTTTACACAGCATATCATCCATACACTAAAAGAATGATGAAGGCAAAGCAATTACATTCCACTTTGGAGGATGTTTTTTTATGCTTGGTCTTGATTTGCTGCCAAGTCCTTTTAACACTTCTGGTATTACAGCTATTAGAACACTAATAAGAATATTGATTTGTCTTTTATTATATCTACCATTGTTTTGATATGTCATATTGTAAAGGTTGTGTTAGGGTTACTTGTGGGATGGGATTTTCTTTAAATATATTAAACTGTATTTCTAAAAAGAAACTAATTAAAAAAAACACTAATGAAGACAGTACTTTGACAAAAGAAAGACAGTTGATAGTCTGTTGGTATTTGTCACAGATAATATTTAATCTATAAAATTAATTTTACTTTGATTTGGCCAAAAACTAGTGTTCGTGGATAGTGAAAGGATAGTGTTTCCACTTATCCTTTATTATGGGACAGTGTCAGACCTAAATGTACTTTCTGAGTATAATGTTTAAATCTGGTGCATCAAGTTTAATGTTTAAGAGCTTTGGATGTGGGAGGCACAGAGAGTGCACTGAGTTGTAAAATAAATATAAGGCATCCCCACACACACACCATCACACCTCCTCCTCCATGCTTCATGGTGGGAACCATGCATGTAGAGACCATCCGTTCACCTCTCTGTGTCACACAAAGACACGGCGAGTGGAACCAAAGATCTCAAATTTTGACTCATCAGACCAAAGCACAGATGTGCACTGGTCTAATGTCCATTCCTTGTGTTTCTTGGCCCAAACAAATGTCTTCTGCTTGTTACTTTTCCTTAGTAGTGGTTTCTTAGCAACTATTCCACCATAAAGACCTGATTCGTGCAGTCTCTTCTGAACAGTTGATGTAGAGATGTGTCTGCTACTAGAACTCTGTGTGGCATTTATCTGGGCTCTAATCTGAGGTGCTGTTAACTTGAGATTTCTGAGGCCGGTGACTCGAATGAACTCATCCTGAGCAGCAAAGGAGACTTGGTCTTTCTTTCCAGGGGTGGTCCCCATGTGAGCCGGTTTCGTCGTCGTGCTTGATGGTTTTTGCGACTGCACTTTGGGACACATTCAAAGTTTTTGCAATTTTCCAGACTGACTGACCTTCATTTCTTAAAGTAATGATGGACTGTCGTTTCTCTTAGCTGAGTGGTTCTTGCTTAATATGAATTCTAACAGTTGTCAAATATGACTGTCAGCTGTGTCCCAACCTGACCTCTGCACAGCACAACTGATGGTCCCAACCCCATGAAGAAGGCAAGAAATTCCACAAATGAACCCTGACAATGCAAACCTGAGAAGTGAAACCATCCATTTTCTTCCACTTATTCCTATTAAGGTTCGCGGGGGGGCTGGAGCCTATCCCAGCGTCAACGGGCGAGAGGCGGGGTTCACCCTGGACAGGTCGCCAGTCCATCGCAGGGCCAACATACAGAGACGAACAACCATTCACACTCACATTCATACCTACGGTCAATTTAGAGTATTTATCAGCCTAGTCCCCAAATGGGTGTATTTGGATGGTGGGAAGAAGCCGGAGTACCGGAGAGAACCCACACAGACATGGGGAGAACATGCAAACACAGAAATATCCCATGGATCCCGGGACTCTAACCCAGAACCTTCTTGCTGCGAGGCGACTGTGCTGACCACTGCACCACCGTGCAGCCTGAAGTGAAACCATTTCAGGTGATGACATTGTGAAGCTCATTGAGAGAAAGCCTAGGGTTTGCAGAGCTGTCAGTAAAGCAAAGGGTGGCTACTTGAGGAATCTAGAATATAAAATATTTACAGTTATTTAACAATTTTTTTCTTTGCTACATAATTCCATATATCTTGCTTCATATATTTGATGTCTTCGGTATGTATACACAATGTAGAAAGTAGTAAAGTTAAAGAAAAAACATTGAATGAGAAGATGTGTCCAAACTTTTGACTGGTAGTGTATTAACATAACACTGATGTGTTGTGCACATTGCACTCAAATCTGCTGTCTAAATCATATAAGCATTTGATAGTGATGCAATGGGTGGTAAATTGTTGCCTCACTTTGCACTTTTCATTTAAAAACTCCACATTTTTTTCATGTCCCAACAATAGCTTTTTAACATGAATGAGATGGTTTTGTGCTGGTGCATGATCCCTGATTTTGGCTGGGATTTGAAGCAGCCACACGGCCTTCGGTGGTTCTGGTCTCTCCACAGCACAAATGGAGCTATTTCTCTTGAAAGTATGTCATTAAATGCTCAGAGGAAAGAAAGTTTGACTTGTGTTGACATTTTTTTTTTACTGTATGTTTACATTAGCAGCTTCAATTGATTAGAATGATTACAATGATTTCTGAGTGCAGCGACCGTCATTATGCTCACGCATTGTGAACAGGCCTCGTATTTTTCATGATTTAGTTTATAAAAAGCCTTTTTATGTGGTGCTGACATGGTTGCGACAGCCTTCGTGTCATTATTATCTGAAAGATGAGTCCATTAACAAGGAATATCTGGTGTTAGATGCACAAATGTATGATGATAAACATTTTTCTTTGGTTTCTAGACAGTTACTGTATCTGACACTGCCCACTGCTGTTGATGAGGGAATGTGCACAATTGGTGCAGACAAATTATGGAGAGGCTGAAACTCCACATCTTGCTGCCAGAAGGCTGCAAGGCAACTTATCCCAGCGTTTCTAACATCCAGGAAGGTCTACTGGCAACATAATATATATTCATGTCAACCACTATTAGCCACCAGAGGTTTCCAGAGAGGTTAAAGAATCGGGGACTTGACGGAGCTTAGCTTTCATCCGTCTTTACAAAGAAGGGTTAGAAGCCATGCACAACTTTAGAATTGGTGGTTAGGGTCTCCTTCGTTTGATGGTGTCAATTACCTTATGAGCGCAGGGGAAATCATCTGGCCCTGTTAGGGGATATGAACAGGATCACACAAATGGAGGTCAGAGGCCTTTTTTTGGTTGTGATACAGCAGGAACTAGTACACATTCACATTCTGCATTTGTATGTCCTAAACCAGTTTTTCAGGCATGTATTACACACTCGCATATTATACTCTGATACGCTTGTATTGTTTCCATGGACTGACCTAAATGACATGTTAATCTCACACTCACACATTAAACCTTGATACTCTTGTATTGTTCTCATGGACCAACCTAAAGGACACACACACTATATTGCCAAAAGTATTGGTTCATCTCCCTTGACTTAAGTGACATCCCATTCTTAATCCATAGAGTTTAATATGATGTGGGTCCACCCTTTACAGCTTCAACTTTTCTGGGAGTGCTTTCCACAATTTTTAGGAGAGTGTTAATTGGAACCATTCCTTAATTTGTAAGGGCACACAAGAAGGACGAGAAGGCCTGGTTATCAGTCTCCGCTCTAAGTCATCCCAAAGGTGTTCCATTGGTTTGACATCAGGACTTTGTGCAAGTTCATCTGCACCAAACTCCCTCTTCCACGTCTTTATGGACCTTTCTTTGTGCACTGGTGCAGAGTCGTGCTGGAACAGGAAGGGGCCATCCCCAAACTGTTCCCACAATGTTGGGAACATAGAATTGTCCAAAATCTTTTGGTATGCTGAAGCATTCAGAGATCCTTTTACTGGAACTCAGGGGCCAAGCCCAGCTCCTGAAAAACAACCACACACCATAATCCCCCTTCCACCAAATTTTAGACTTGGCACAATCCAGCCAGACAAGTACCATTCTCCTGGCAACTGCCAAACCCAGACTTGTCCATCAGATTGCCAGATGGTGAAGTGCAATTTGTCACTCCAGAGAATGTGTCTCCACTGCTCTAAAGTCCAGTGGCAGCGTGCTTTACACCACTTCATCTGACGCATGGTGTTGCACTTGGTGATGTATGGCTTGGATGAAGCTGCTCAGCCATGGAAACCCATTCCATGAAGCGCTCTGTGCACTGTTCTTGAGCTAATCTGAAGGCCACATGAAGTTAAGAGGTCTGTAGGGATTGACTCAGCAGAAGGTTGGCAACCTCTGCACTCTATGCGCCTCAGCATCTGCTGACCCTCCGGCGGAGTTGCTGTCATTCCCAATTGCTTCCACTCTGTTATGATACTAGTGACAGTTGACTGTTGAATATTTAGGAGCGAGGAAATTTCACAACTGGATTTATTGCACAGGTGGCATCCTATCACAGTTCCATGCTGGAATTCACTAAGCTCCTGAGAGTGACCCATTCTTTCACAAATGTTTGTAGAAACATGACAATCTTGGTATGTGATTTTATACACCTGTGGCCGTGGAAGTGATTGGAACACCTGATTTCAATATTTGGATGGGCGAGTGAATACTTGTGGCATCAATCCTGCACACAAGAAATAACTTTTGCACATTCAAATTGCAAACCATGGTGCATGTGTTCTTTCTTTCTGACAAGTCTCACAGGACCATCCTTTGAAGTGAGAGGAGGTGTGCATATCTTGAAGGATGCGGCGTCTGACCTTGTAGAAAGGTGGTGGGTTCACATTGTGAATGACGGGTGCTAAGAACAAGCTGTTTGAGAAATACTCCCATGACTGTGCTACATCCCACAGTGAAACAACTCAATGATTTTACACTTAACATTGGGTTTTTGTTTACAGTGGGAACAGCTTTAACCTGCATTCACTTCTGGGTCAAATGAACCGGCAGGTGACACAGTATCAACGGCTCTGGTTCCGGCTGAATGTTGTAAATTTTTGTTGGTAATACTGGGGATGTTTAACAACACTTGTCACTTCTCTTTGGTATGACATTGCACAAGACACAAGAAAACAGAAAGAGCAAACTCCTGGCTCATTTGTATTGGGAATGGGTTCAATTGGCTTTTAATTTTATCTAGGTTTTTAAATCTGGGTGTGTGCAGTGGGAACGAGGTATTAGACAACCAGGGTCACACAAGTAACCAGTTTAAATGTCAAATATCCTGAAGGTTAGAAAATATACAGTCATAAATGTAAAAGAAGTGTGGCTATCACATTCCAAATTATTCTACATTTTTTAAAAAATCACATTCTTACAAACATATTTTGCAGACATCTGTCCTTTCTAGATGCTGTCTAGATGCATAAGGTTAATAAAGATCCTCTGCACCTCTGACATCACCAACACACAGAGGGGGCATATGCACACACCCAAGAGCAGGACAGCCTGGCTTCACATAGTATTGCCTGGGTCCCCTTCTCCCTCACACACACACACACACACACTGACCCCATCTACCATGATTCATCTCCCCTGCAGTGTGAAAAGCGAGGCAGATTATTAGCAGTGAAAGGCTCAGCCCCCCTGAAGATCTACTGCTCTCTCGTCAGGCCCTGTAGAGGAAATGGGAAAATATCGCTAATGTTTACAGCGCCATAAGTGTGAGTGTGTGTGTGGGTTCATGTTATGTGTGCTAGTAATGCCTGAAGCCTGACCAGCATGGCTAAGCAGTTCACAGGCTTGTTTACTGTCTAGAAATGTGCTGACTTCAGGGGATGTGTGTGCACATGCATTTATGTATGCATGCATTTGCAGTGGTGTGTGTGTGTGTGTGTGTGTGTGTGTGTGTGTGTGTGTGTGTGTGTGTGTGTGTGTGTGTGTGTGCAGTCAAGTTGTGGGTGTATCATCATGTGTAAATTTATTTTTTTGCAATTTTTCAATAAATGCAGATGCCAGCTGCTATTTTTGTTTTTTACAACTTATAAAAGCTGCAACCAAAAGAGATGCAAGCCATTTGATCATGATCTTACTCTGACGCTTCATATTTCTGCTCATCTAAATTAAAACCTTTTTGCAAATAACATGAAAATTATATTGTCAGTCTTATTATTACCAATCCTTTATTGTGTTTCATCATCCTGATAAATCTCTCTGCCATTAGGTGAAAAGATAGGATTGCAGAGCAAGGAAACGTGGTTGTACAAAGAGTTCCCTGGAGCCACAAAGGGGCAGAGCACTGACCTCCAGCTAGGTAGGGGGAATTGATGATGTTCAATAGGGAAGGAAAACAGGGGAAGGGCAAAAAAGTAGATCGAAAAGGAAGAACATGGAGAGGTTTTTTTGTTTGTTTTTTGATGAGAGTCAGATGACATTTACATTACAAGCTGAATCTAAATCATCAATTATTATGACTGATTTGAAATACCAAGAAAGTGTTTAGTTGTTTGTTTGTCATTAGGAGGCATTTATTTATTCGTGCAAATAACTTTTAGTGAGCGAATGGAAGAACAAACAACAGAACATAATCACCCGTATATGATAATATTAAGTTACTCTTTAAATGAATGACGAATAACGAAAAACGAATAACGTTTTCTTTCTAATGCGTTAAAAGGATTATTTCAACTGAAAACAGATTGAAGCCTCAAGTGCTGTTAAGTTGAGTAAAACTTATGATTGATTGACTGATTTTTATTGAGAAATAACTACAAGTCGACATGCTGTCAGGTTAGCATGCAGAGAAAGCACCTCCCTAGCACATCAGATGAGCCTTATTTTGAGCATTATTATTCAAAGACAGGCAATTGTCTCTGTAGTGAGGGATAGCATACTTGTCTCTCAGGAACAACTCTTTGACTTTGACGCTAGCAGCAATGTTACAGCAGTGTGCAGAGTAGAACACACACACACACATCATTGATTGATGTGATCTGTACGCTAATATTGCCTTTCCCATGCAGCAAACTTTTCCTTTTATTTGTTTTATACCTCTGGCTTGTCTGCAACTTATTTCAAGTTAAGAGTTATGGTATTTTTGTGCTGTATCTTGATTTTACTTTGTAATTTAAATCTTCTTTTTACTTGTGTATAAAATGTACTGTTGTGCATGATTGTTCTCTGTTTAAGCACTTTTAGATTGGGAGCACTTTGATTTAATGTATGAAAGGTATTATACAATAAAGATGGACATTCATAGTTTGGTGATTTTTTCTGACACCATTGTGGTTTTAAGTCAGATTTTCAGCAGCAGCTTACCAGTGACTGCTGGATGTGCCTATTTCCAACTCATCCCACTCTCTCATAACAGAAAACATGTAATTGAGAACAGTTATTCAAAATCTGGCTGCATCAAATATTGTATGTAGTACGTATTGCATCGTTATTATGCTATTTTAGTTTTCCTTGAGACTCACTCCTATGTCCTCTCTCTTCGTCTCCAGAACAAGCACGTGAAATGAACAAGTAAACAAACCCAACATGCTCCCTGCGTGTTGATGTTTTTGTCCTGTCTTGGCAGTTACCTTCTTAGGGCTTGTCAGAAAGACAGTAGTGACTCTGATTGTCTGGCTATAAATAAACATGCTACCTAAGTTGCTTTTAGCGCTGTGACACCATCAACACCATTTGCTGATGAAGGATTCGTCAATATGTGTCAAAAAGACAAATATCAGCTCAGTCAGTATCTATCAAACCCATTCAGTGTCATAAACTGGACCAGATCAGCAAACCTTGAACTCCAATCAACTCTAGTCAGGGCACCAATATGGAGACTGTCAGATCACTAGTAACCCCATGCAATAACTGAGAGTACTGAGTACTGTGATTGACTGAAGCCTGTATTTGGTGCAAAGAGGACTGTGTAAGAGCCACATTTTGCTTATTAGTACTCTTTGCGGGGCCACAACCGGATTTGCATAAAGTCTTAAAGATTATGACGATGCAGCCAAAGCACCAAACTCTTAAAACTTTCAAGTCTATTGCCCAATTTATATAACATAAGAATAACTAATAAAGTAAGAACTATATCAAGCTAACATACAATGAATCAAACAGTACAAATACCACATTACGACTGAGTGTCTGTCACAAGGACCTTGACTCCAGGACCTTCGGTCCCAGTGGATGTTTGCGTTGTATTTGATGAAATCTCCTTGTGCTTTTCTGAAATATTGTGTTCCTTCAACATATTTGGAGAGAGTATACAAGTATGACCAACCCATAAACGTTATGCTTCAGCTTACGCCTTTTCTAGAGATATAAAATAAAGAAGTTGCAAGATATCTGATCAAAACAAAAGACCATGTAGGCAGACACACACACACTCACCCACAAACACACACCTCATTGCTCTGCTGACTCTGGTCCATGCCCATGTTGTGTGTCTGACAGACTGTTATGTGGATGGATGGCTGTGGATGTCTGACACAGACTCACAGGTCAGACGGGTTCGCAGGGACAATGATGCAACTTGCTCCTGAATGTCAAAGGTCAACCTTTTGATTTCTCTTTCTGCTTCCACAAGCCTCCAGAACTGTATCGTGACAATTTATACTACTTGGATCCCTCCAAGTATCTGAAGTTGTCTTGGAGAGATACTTGTAGATATATTGCTACAATTAGACAATGCTGGATGATTAACTTAATTAGGGCCTGAGCCTGAAGGTACTTTAGGCGAAGACCCTATTATGTTTGTTTCAATTGTGATTTCAGTTTCCCTCATCAATCAAAACAAGATAATCAAAGTATAACAGTTATTGTGCCTTCTGTTGGGTTATGTAACCCTAACTCATTTGTCTGTTGAAGGAACTACTGACCAGTCTTGGAAGCACAAGAATAGAAATATCAGCTGATGGTCGAGATAAATTCAGCAGCTCATTGATAGTTTCTTGTGTCTGTTAAGTCTGACATTGATGCATATCGTTTTCTTGAAGAAGAATTGTGCTAAATAATAATTAAAAGTTTCAGTTAAAATTGTCATCTTACCAATAAAACATGGTAATCTTAATTGCCCTTGTACCTTTTTCCCTTTCCCTGGAGGCACTGAAGCTCTGCTTGTGTGTCTTCACACCCACACTGAACTTTTCCTGCCTACAAGTCCTCATTAGTTAATCGTGCACCTCTAACTGAATATGAACAAGTTTATTCAGTTAGCAGCTGCAACCTAAAGGCTGCCAGAAGAGAAATGCAGCAAGCAAGGAAACAAAAAGGGCTCAGACAAAACTGCATTTGACATTGAAAACACACTCTTCCCAGACCGGCTCATCAGCAACCAAAGAGGTCTCCAGCTACCGAAGCAACACACCAAGGAACATCTTCTCTTTCATAAACTGGCAACAACATAGTGTAGCAGTCGACATGGCTAAGCACGCCTAAATTTGTCAAAGTATATTCCTGGTTTGGCTCATGTAGCCAGAATGGATCCATCCTTTTCACAGTGTCCCCACACCTCTTAGTTGATGTGTCATTGAAAATTATACTAGATATGGATTTCCCCCCAAATCAGTGGAGAAAACACAACATTTTGGAAAAAAAGGATTTAGATAAATGCTGGTCCTTGTATTTTTGCCTGCAGTTGTGAAGGTGGAACATCCAGACCATAAAGACTATTTATTGTGCACGCTCACACATACACTTACACACACACACAAACACACGCACGCGCTCTCTCTCTCACACACACACACACACACACACACACACACACACACACACACACTCCCCTGTAGTAA
Source organism: Aulostomus chinensis (assembly GCF_037954235.1). Classification (NCBI taxonomy): domain Eukaryota; kingdom Metazoa; phylum Chordata; class Actinopteri; order Syngnathiformes; family Aulostomidae; genus Aulostomus; species Aulostomus chinensis. The sequence continues at coordinate 6,064,374 of NC_141327.1, read as the reverse complement.
TTTACATGGAGTTAAAATAAATATTTTGTGTTTTGCTCACACATTGTCTTGTAAATGCACCTACAGATTCCATCTTCTCTTTTAAAATAAAGATGTAATTGAAATATATTCACAAAACAATATTTGACACGTATGCACTTTAGAGTGTGTGACAGGATAATAAAAGATGACAACAAAAACACAGAAACAGTATCTGAAGCCAATCGCCACGTGTCAACTTACATTCAAGAGCAGCAATACTTTGTGAGAATAATAAACTGAAGCAAACTATTTTTTGATGTGTGAAATCCTCATACAATCAGAAGCTCCAAAGTAATCTGAGCTTTGAAACGTATCCCTGAGAAAATGTGGGACCCATACAAAGCAGTTTCGCAGTGTTAATTGAAGCATCAGATCAGCAGACAGACCGCTTTGGTCTTTCTGGTGTAAATGTTCTCAACAGGCCAGGAGAAAATTCCAGAAAGATGAAGAACATGTCAAGAGATCTGATGGGTTTATAAACTACAAGCATGTCTGAAATGACTCAGCTTCTGTAAGCTGCATGTGCATCTCAGACAACCACCCACACTGCTCAGACCATACTTGGTCACACACTTCCTTTTGTATCTGCATGTCAAGACAAGTTGCAGGATTTTTTTCACAAAACAAATGAACAGCAAGCCTTCCAGTTCAGCACTCGTTCATCAGCTCAGTCGCACTGGTAGCACCATCCCAGAAAGGGTGGACTTTGTTTCTTTTAGTTCAAATCAAAGTGTTTGTGGGCTACTTATAAAATAAAGATGTGAATTCCATCAAAAAAAATGAGCTTGAGCATTTGTAAACCAACATTTTTGTTTTTCATGTAGAAGTTAGTAGCCATGGGGTACCATTAGCTTAAAACCAAACACGGCGCACTCTGTCTTTTGGAACAGAAATTTCTTTGGGAGCTCAAAACATCTGTTTGGGAGTACATGGAAGGCAAAACACACTTTTTGGTTGAAGTTTGTCTTCAGTCATGTGGTTCCTCTATATAAATATTACCAGACGAAACAGATCCAATTGTGACATTAAAATGCAACACAGGGGTTGTGTGTCGCTGAAACTGGATCCATCTTTTGACAGACGCAACGTTAATGATGGAACAGGCTACAGCAGAACCATGACATGATCAGGTTGTGGTGAAGTGACATGTACAGTTGCAAAAGAAAAAAATGGGAGAACCTATTGTTCTCAGTTTTCACACGCAAAAAAAAATGGTAACATTTACAAAATCAGGACATGCAGGAAAAAGCTTTCTCCTCAACTTCTCTGTCCATTTCAGTTCGAACCATTCATCCTTGATGCAACTCCACACACTTTTAAAGGACAAGAGCCTGCTTTCCCTACTCACTCATCCAACCATCCAGTCAGAGAGAATTGACAAGATCAGCCACTAATCTACATGATCTTTACATGAAGGTTGTGTCAGCAAGGCCTCAATTCATTTTGCAATAGAATAGTATTAACAGTTCACGTTAAAAAAAACAGATCATTTATTCCTCAGCCAGGATTTGCTTTAATTTATCAGTCATTACATAACTGTCCAAACACATAACCCACCCACACTTATACCTCCTAAAAAAGTGACAGTTACGGCTTGCTCCCTCCTTAAGCACCAGGAAAAGATGGCCACCACAAAGAACTCTCACATGTCACGACCTTGAAAACTACTGTTTTTTAATTCAACTGGGATTCCATTAGAATGTAAAATATAAATGAATGAACTGTACCGGTTGAAAGAATATCCTCTCTGCTTAACATGAGTAACTTAGTAAGGGTGATGTCGTTTCCTCACACAGGTGTTGATGGTTGTTTGTAGGAACTGTCACTACAAAGAGACAAACGTTCCTCACTGTAGCTTTAAAGGCGTCAGTCATTCCAATTGTCTCTGCATCAGGAGGTTTGGCAACATATAAAAGCTGAGCGAGTAGCCTTTGTTAGTATACAAGTGGGACGCTGTGGCAATTCTCTAGAAGCGGTACGTGCCAGTGCAGGCTGGGTTGAAGTCTGGATAGAAAAGAGTCTTGCCACATCGAGTCTAAGGTAAACAGAGGTGGTCCAAAAAAGATCTTTATTGGAACCTTGGGTCATATTTATTAAGGTGTAGTGATGAATGTCCTGTCATTATGTTGCAAAACTGGTCCATCTTGATTTTCACTTGGAGTGTGGCATTTATACTGGTGATGAAGCTTTTTCTGTAAAAAAAAAAAAAAACAGTTTTGTTTCTCTTTGTTTGTTTTGATGTGGAGAGATTTTGGCATCAGAAGGAGCTGAACCAGGACTTGTTAACTTTTTCTATTGTATTTCTGAGGTCACCTGTAGCTGCAATATCAATATTTTGGTACTCAGTAGATTTCTACTTTCTTCATGCTTGGATAAACTAGAGGCTGTCCTATCCAAAGAACGATCCACTGTTCCTTGGCACTGCAGCTCTTTTTGTGTCTGAGCAAAAACATTAAAGCTGGTCACTGAATTTGAACATCAGAAGGATCTTTCATAAGGACAAAACCTTCCAAGTCACTAACATTAGGGTTTGTTTATCCTTGTAATATCCCCTCATGTCTTCTATCCAATTAGAAAGTATGCATAATAGCCAATTAGACCGACACTCCCCAACTCTAATTGCTTGAGTTGTGAGCCATCAAAGCCCCACTGTACACGTTAAATCTTCCATAAAGCAACTCTTATCATTCATCTTTTATAACATGACATGAAGTGTCAAAATGTGTCACAGGAAGCACACGTGGCGACGAATGAGGCCACGCTCAATAATGAGGGCCTGATAACGAGCGTGTATTTTTGGGTGGACCAGATGGGGATGCTGGGAAATAGAAGCTGAAATGAGAATGGGTCACTTTTGTTTCTTTTTTTTTTTCTTTTTTTTTCTGGCCTTTTTTCTGTCACTCTGATACACTCGCTGTCAAATAAACAGAACAAGGGCATCAGCTGCAGCCTACTGTGCGGAGATCAAAACAAAACACCTTATTTCTGGTGTGAACTGCAGTCAGGAAATAAGACATTAAACAGAGGAGGAGCAGGAAAAGATCTCACCTGATCACCTGAAGTCCTTTATTCTTTTACAGTGTTCAAGCCGCCATGCAACAAATCAGTTCTGAGAATTGTTCTATTATATCAAAGCCCCTGAGAAGTACCTCAGACTGACATTCTGTTTTATGGATATTCACCTGCAGAGATGATTTAGCAGAAAAAAAGCTTTATGTAGCTGCCATCAGACACACATGCACACACTCACATGCACATTAAATCCTACCAGCGGTACTAATAATGTGGCTTGATAATCACCAGCCATGATATAAAGTGTCCATATCTAATAGCTAATATGTTCTGCAGTATATTAACATCATATCCACAGAGAGTCCCCTCTGGCTCCCAAGGACACAGAACAGCCTCATCTTTTTGCCTCCAACACTGACCCTGGATCAGCCTTGTGTAATGTCCATTCTCAAGCTATTAAAACTCTATTATGCTGTCCTTTTATTGCACATTCGGCACCTTGACCAGCACTGTGGCCACCTCTAACAGCTGATGAGAGCGGCTCTCCATCAGGCTGGCTCTGCCTCTATTTTCTTTCTGCCATTCTGTTGCTTGGCACTGCACTCCTCCAGTTTACAAGCGGATGCTGATTGCCTCTGTAATGCACTGGAAATGTCCTGGATGGCCATTCAGAGGAAATAGTGGTTTTGCTGTAGGACCAGAACTAACCAAGCTGGCTGAGGCCTCCTCACTGATGGGGAATAATAATGAGCTTGAGTTTTTGCTGCACCACAGAAATTCAACTTGTGCTGCTGGGATAATGTTTTCGGCGCTGTTAGACGTGAGCTTTACCTGGTATACCATTTGTCTGCAGCTAAACTCAGCGCTATCAAATCTGGATGCTGTCCTACTAACTGATCATCCTGCAGTTTGTGCAGCCAATGATGTTTGGAGCTGCTGCCATTTACAGATAACCATCAATTTCCTGACTAAAATCCTCCCCAGTATGGTTTAAACAGCTTTACAACAAGAGTGTATTAACTCTCTCCATGCCACTGACCAGATTTCTTCCAGGAATCAGTGTTGTCACTATTGCACACCTTGTAAAAGATTAATGCCAATCTAGTTTCAAAAACAAGTGAACAAGAAGCTCCAGAAAGCAGGAGACACAGCAGAGTTATGGTTGTTGTGGTTCTCCAGGGGCTTGTGGTGCTGCACCAGACTGACTTAGGAGCACTTCAATCACACAGAGGATGTGCTGGTTTTCAAGGGGGGCTTGCAGCCCTACTTGGCTTGGAGTGCTTTAGTTTATTTTTCACTGTACGCAATCACAGTAACCATGTGGGAGTGAGAAAAATCCCCCAAAGATAATAGAAACATATATCAAATCAATTTATTCCCGAAAATCCCTTCTTTTACAAAAACAGCTCATTGTCCAAACATTTTACAACATTTCAATGAAAGCGACTCTCTGTCAGCGTTAATGAACACGAATGGATGGACATACACCGAAATGTTCTTGAGGGTTATTTTAGATGAAAATAAAGGCTTTTATCTTTCTTTTTATATGTTCAGTTTTCCTCTCAATCATAGCACACAATATTCTTGAAAGACGGTTGAGTGCTGAATTTAACTGTTAACGAGGCGTCAACTGGCTATTATAAAGTGTTACCTTCTTCCTTGTCAGAGCTAATCACTCCTTTTCCTCTTGTTTCAGGTAGCAAGTGCAAGATTGAAGAATCTCAGGAACATTCAAGACCAGCGACTCCAAAATTCTTACTTTATCTGTGTGTACATGAGGGAGTGTGAGTTGAGAGAAGGCACTTTAACTCTCCAGAGCCTTTAAAGTGTAGGTGTCTTAGTCTGGGCCAAGAAGACCCTGTCTTATTAACTGTAACTTTTTATTCATTCGCCCTATATTTAATCTGGATATGGGTCAGACGGATTCTTTTTTTATACTGTTCTCATTACAGTTTTGGGTCACTCAGCTTTTTACACAGGGAGCTTTCTAATTAAATAATGAATGTCCCTGACAGGCTTGAGAGTGCTGGTCATCTGTTCATTTCCTTTACGCTTTCTATTGGGTTCTACAGTGAACTGTTTCCATGTGACTTTACATGGTAACGCACAAATAGTAACAGGCAATATGTGTGTAGCATGTCATCACCGAGCGTCTCACTTGACAAGATGTCAAACGTCAGACTTGTCACCAGGTACCATCTGCCAGGCTGCACCCAGTGAGGTAAGCAGAAAAGAAAGAGAAGGGTGGGAAAGGGGCTGACTCTGCAGGGACAGTGGCCAAGAAAAGAGGTGGCAGGATGGGTAGGTAATGATCAGTGAGTGGGGTCAGGAGATCAGCTGGTGGAGGCCACAGGCTGGTCCCACCTCAGAGAGATGGGAGATGCAGTATGGCCAGCGTGATATTGTGAAGTACTGTTGTTACGGTTCAGTGCTGGTGTTTTTCCATTTTGTGTTATTTTATCCTTTTCCTGCTCTACATTTGTCTTCTTTCTGCTGTACTACATTTATCTGGCAGCTTTGGTGTCTACATACTTTTAAGATGAAGATTTTACACAACAGACACAATGAAAAGAATTTAAGATAAAATACACCAAGCACTTTCCAAAGTGTTGGGCTTCTAACATCCTAGAGCAGGGTGTAGTCTGGGTCAGTTTTCTTTGTGTGTGTGTGTGTGTGTGTGTGTGTGTGTGTGTGCGTGCGTGCGTGCGTGTGTGTGTGTGTGTGTGTGTGTGTGTGCGTGCGTGCGTGCGTGCGTGCGTGTGTGTGTGTGTGTGTGTGTAAAACACCTTCAACAAAAACAACAAATACCAATTTTCCCTCTAAAGTCCTCACGGGCTTTGCTTCATAAATGTTTACATGATTAAAAAAACAAAACCCACTTCCCACTTCCTGGAAACCCTATGGTAACCATAGTAACCACCACATGGTGCCATAACCCTACACACAATGGATAATTCCCTCAGGCAAAGTCTGAAGAAATGCAGACTTACGTTAAAGGGCAATAAGAGCTCAAAACGTCAGTGGGAGAACCCTCATGCCTTTAACAAGTTGTCAGTGGAACAGCCCTTGTTTGACTTCACGGGTAAGTGCCTCGAAGTCTGTGAGTCGGTTTTGGAGGAGACTTGGATTGGGCCCATGACTCTGCTGTGCTGCTGATGTCTCCTCTTCCTGGTCAGCTATGAACAAGAGCTTGCACATGTGGAAGAAATATCAGGTGAAATCTGGTAATATATGCTGACGATAAAACCTCCAATTCAGCATGCGGCTCAAACTGATGGACAACTTTTTAATCACATTAACACAGGGGTTTTTTTCCACCTCTTTTGGTGCGCCTGTTTCGTGCCTTTCTAGCTGCTCTCATTGTCCCACCCTCCGTTGGGACTGATTGGACAACCACCAATCTCCACTCATCCATCAAGCTGCACCCATCATCCACAGTGAGTGCACTCAAAGTGACACTCTGGGCAGTGGAGTGAATGCTGCCTGTTGGTGGGGTTGTTGATGTGTGATGTTACTTGTGGCCTGGTGCTTTGTTAGAAATCATCCTTTTGTCCATATTTATTTAGCTGAGTAACATAGCATCCAGTGCCCTTTATTGTTACTCCTAATATTTCAAGAATCAGGACAAATTTCTGTTGGGTAAACACGAAGAATGCCTCAATACAGAGTACAGATCCAATACTGTGTGCACATACTGAAACTTACAGTGAATCCATTACCGCCCTAAACGATACAACCAAAGGAGGCGCAATGTCTGCAGTTTCGAATTTTGTTTAAGAAGGAGGAAGATGTGAAGTAAAGCGGCCTACAAATTTGTCAAGAGGAGAGGAGAAAAATAGCTGCTTCAACACAAGCAATTTGACAAAAAGCATCTGAAGAACCAACACCATGCTGGTTTCACTGTTTGCTGTTGCGAATGCTAGCAGTGGGAGCCAGCAACAACCAAACTTGCAGCAAAAACTGGAGAGGCAGGAGAAAATGTTCAGAGATAAACTACGGGTGGTAAAGATAACCGAGGCATTGTTAAGTACTTGCATGGGTACTTGGTATCACCAAGCACACTATACATCCTTCCATCCATCCATCCATTTTCCATCACTTATCCTGTTCAGGGTTGGGGGGGGGGGGCTGGAGCCTATCCCAGCTACCCTTGGGCGAGAGCCAGGGTACACCCTGGACAGGTCACCAGTCCATCACAGGGCCAACACATAGAGACAGACAACCATTCACACTCAAAGCCACGCCTACGGTCAATTTAGAGTATCAATCATCCTCGTCCCCTCTTGATGTCTTTGGACTGTGGGAGGAAGCTGGAGTACCAGAGAGAACCCACGCAGGCACAGGGAGAACATGGAGACTCCACAAGAAAGATCTCATGCTCGAGCCGGGGCTCGAGCCCGGAACTTTCTTGCCGTGAGGCGGCCCGCAAGCACCTTAATTTAAGTACGAATTTCAGTATGAAAAGGGTGGTATCAGTGCATCCGTGGGTAAAAAAAAATGAAACATCTTTCATTTTGGTACAGCCTTTTTCATCCAGTTTGCTACTGACCTTGTGGGTGGATTCACAACAACTTTCAGTATCAAAATGTTCTATATGAATATTTAAAGGTCATGAAATCAGTGTTGATGGTATTAGGACAGGATTTATCATCATGACACTGTGATTCTCTAGTGACAGTCATATCTGAAAGATTCATCTTCCTCTTCTGTAGGTCTCCTCTCTCTCTCACACACCAAGCTTAAGAGGCTCTGAGTGTTTGAAAGTTTGCTTCCTGGTTATCTGGAGCCTGAAGACTGACAGAGGGCAGTGATCCTGCCGGCCTCCTCTTGACAGCTCAGCAGGCTCGCTGCCTCTTTTATTCAGTATCCCTTTCTGTTTGATGAAAAGCTGCCTTGATTTGGCTCGCAGCAACTAAGCTGGTCTTCCTTTGTCTTGTTAACACCCTCAAAACTGTTTCTCTGTTTTAGAAGTGATCTATGCAGGTAAGAATAAAGTTTAGAATATGCATACAGAGAAGTAAACAATCTGGATTCCTGGAGTCCTAATTTCAAATTAAAAAAGCATCTAAAATTAGGAATACAGTTTTTCCCCAGACTTCATTTAGTGCTGAAAACTTTTCAGACTTGTTGGAAATTTTTTTGGTTAATGTGATACAGTGGCCCCGATCTCTGCAGCTTGCTGCTGTGTGGGCTGAATATCATACAATAGTTTATACAGCTGTCTGAGTCTGAAAAGAGTTGTTTGAGTTTTAAATAAAAACAGCATTTTCAGTGTTCTGATTCATTTTCAATAAATAAGATTTATCCTCTTCATTTTGTTGCACGTTGAGACACAAAAGACAGAAGAACGCATGATGAGCAGCAAGTGGAAGGTGGTATGAACAATGCATGACAATGATTTTTCATCAGTAAGTTTTCGTCTCTAGTGACCAATATTCAGTCTAGCAGCCATCGTTTCATTCAGTGAACATGTTTGGACCTGGGTTCAAGACCAGGGCTACATGTATCAACGCGGTTTACGCAAGAAAAACTTGCGTACGCCAGGATCGACGCTCACGTTCAGATGTATCAATGCGAGAAGTTCGTCGATTCTTGCGCTGTTATACGCCAACTCATGAGGTGCCGTAGAAGTTGTCGGAAAGCCGATTCTTGCGTTAACTGCACTTTGGTCCGTTGGCGACACCCTGTGGCGGTGTTTGGTAACTGACATTATGTGACAACCGCACACATATCGGGCACAAAAAAAGCCCTCAACACAAACGGGAGAGCTAGCGAGCTGCTAGGCTTGGTTTGCGTTCATGTGACCGTCACAGCGCGCCCACATACACAATGAATGGACTTCCCTTGCTCGTTCAGCGTGAAACCGCCTTGACACGGAGTCGTGCCCATGAGCGCATCTCCGCATGCGAAGCGTTTCTGGTTGGCTGACACATGGGTCACGTTACCAGCATTGTTAGTTTTGATTGGTTAAAACCACACGTTCTGTTTTCACCGAAGGAAAAAAAGAGAAACAAAACAAAACAGAGGGCAAAATCAAAGAACTCGGCTGCTGGCTACCTGCTTTGGCACAATGCAACGTTAAATGAATGACAGGTTTAAGTGAAAATGTGACAGAGTTGAAGAAGCAAGAGAAAAAGTTAGCAAAATTAGACCCACTGAAGAGTCAGACTCAGAGCCACTCATTGATGAGAGTGAGTTCCAGGGAGAGACTGTCTCTGTGGAGTCTGCCTGTGAGAACCTACAAGAAGAAAAAATCATTGAGTGATATTGATGATCTGTTTTTTCATGTATGCATGTCAGCCTGTTCCCTGTTGTTAGCACTGTAGAGGGCAATTACTGTAAAAAGCAGTTTTCAAAGCATTTCAAGGGGTAGCGCGGGAAGGGTGGGGCTATGGGGGCTGCAGTTGTGTGGGGAACAGACACCCGAAAACTGTAATAAAAATCACTCAAACCAATTAAAAACTGTAAAACTACGTCAGCAGTGGGCGCGTGCTTTTCGCGCGTTTTTTTTTTTTAACAGTTCCTGCAAGACTTTTAAGCCCCTGGTTATAATAACAATGAATATCATACTTCATATTATTAATTGGCTACTCTATTGCTTCATGAAAACACATCTGGGTAGCTCGATGCATTTTTGCCCTTAATTGTTGTTCTTCATTTTTAGGGCAAACTGGAGGCCTTAACAGCAACCATACCTTTGCCTCACTCCATTTTAAGACTCTACATCATGGTGGAGGGTCCTTGCAAATATTGAGGGAGAACAGAGTTTTCATGGTCAAGCTGAGATGGAAAATTACTTCTTGTAATTGTTCGGGACAAAAGAGTGAAGCAAGAAACAAGTTATAGAATAGGAATGGCTGGAATTGCAGCAGTTTAGCTGGGGGTCATAAATGTGATGTACACTACACCACAGGTTCCCAAAGACTATTTTAGCCATTTTTTTTTAAACAAAGGCTCAAATGAGTATTTTTCTACCCTTAAATTTGGATATGTAAGGCCAATTAGTGTATTTGTAGCTTGCTCTACACATCTAGGATAAAAAAGATGGGGACGAGAGCAAAGAAAAGCTTAAAATTCAACCTCTTTTATTGGTCTAACATCTAAGCAGGGCAAATGGGAAGATGCAACAAAAACCCTTGAGACATTTCTGCAGCAAAGCCAAACAATGGCAAGTAAAGAAAGGACAAAAGTGCTCAGTTCTCCTTTGAATGGAACTTGAAAGGAAGTCTGAGAGAATCTGTCAAAGTGGCGGAAGAATTTCTTCAGCCATTAGTAGAAGCAAATGAATGCTAAAGAGACAAATCCTCCAGAATGTTGAATCACAGCACAGACGGAGTCTTGGAGTCATTGGTGAGATCCATCTTATTTGTGCATTGCAGGTAATAAATATCCTTCAAAGTAAAAGCTCTGACTCGCCAGCTGAGAACGACTGTAAAAACTTGTTGTCTCTTGTACGGAATCATTTGTTCTGATTTTAATTTGGTCAGTTCTGTCAGCACCAACATTATTAGCTAAACCAGTAAGGCTATCACTATAGAAACAAGTTTGTCACCGAGTATCTGAGAGATCAATTAAAGCTACTTTGTGATGATTTAAGAGTTAAGCACCTTTTAAAAAATGATGCAATCTACCTTCTCAGGTTTATTGATGATGGTAAATTATATAAAGTCTACAGATGATGAAAGTTTAGAATCAGTAATGTTTTATTAGACTCAGTGGTAGAAACTTTTCCTTGATAGATTGGTCTTAAATTTACAATGTTCCCTTAATTCATCTCGAAATCTTAATGAAGACTAACTCTGTAGTGTCGGTGTGTCTTTAAGCCTGTTTGTGTGTTTTAGTTAAAATTAGTAGGCTTAAAAAATTGTTTTCTTCAAAATGGAAAAATAAGCGTGTCATATGTACTGTTGATCAAATAAAGAGCTGATAACCACTCAGTTTCTATCAGACCTGCGTCTTAAGGATGGCAGGGTGCATACGTTTAGTGTAGAGCTAAAACAACCTAAAGTGAGTACTGATAAAAGACAAGATAGTTAGATATTAAAAAAAAAAAAAATCCGGTGTGGATCCTCAAGAGAAAATTTCTTCAAATTTGGCTCAAATGACCTGAGAAAAGGTTAGTGGTCAGAAGGTCAAGGTCACTGTTACAGGTACACTTTCCAACACTGTATTTCTATTCTATTTTAAGTCCAGGAGAAGTTCACCTGAATGAAATTCACACAGCAACAACAAATGTTGCTGTGACCAGGACAAGAAATTAAAAGTGAAAATTGAATACCCAGGAATTCACATTGCATTGTGTTACATGACTCCCTGGACCAACGTGCTCCGGATCAAAACTAGGTTTGACTTAAACTTATTCAGGCGTTAGTTTTAAGTGAAGTAACCCAGACATGTTCGAATTAAGAGTCAATCATCAGAGACAAGTTCAAACCTCCTAGATCAGGTCAAGGGTCAAGTTTGCCAATGTCTCCTTTTAATACAGTAAACCTAATCAAGTTTACAACAAGGTGCAGGTCAGACTGGTGGTATTCTGGGTCTCTCAGATCAGAACATGTTATGAGTTTCAGAATTAAAGTTTCAGTGCTGACAGGTGTGAAGCTGATATTGTTATGACTGAAATCTGACCCAAGTATGAGTCTTGAGTCCAAACATCAGGGGGAGGAGTGAAAGTTTAATATGCACAAACAGGATATTCTTGGATGCTACGTATCACAGATGCACAGAATTGCCAGGACTGGGTGCAGATTTATATGTTCCCTTTGCTGTGGTCCAAAACCATTTCCTATTCTGTCAGATGAATGACTTCCAAGAGTTGGAGAAGAAAAAGTGCTTTCAGTTCCTTTTTTTCCTGAGGGTTTCATCCAGCTGATTTCTCACTACTTGGTTTAACCATCAAACAGTGTTTCATGTGGTCCCTCACTCTTCATGAGCTGAGACATCCCTGCAGACATGAAATATTAACTGTCTGTCTGCAGTACACCTGGGCCTTGTGGTGGTTTTCAGCTGGATGGAGATTAAAGGGGCTAAGGAAGAAATCACGCCATCCAGAGCTACACAGAACAGGAACAGAAAGAACACACCTCACCTTTCGTGCCTTGGTGACGGAAGGTAGATGTTTGATGCATTAGGGACACTGTGTGCTCATGTATTCATGGAATAGTCAGCAATCCCCCAAGGTAATTTGCAGGAGTCCTTGCAGTGACGGCTTTCATCTGCATCTACCTGACCCTGTCCTCTCCCTGCACATCTCAGTGGTGTTCTCCTTCACCTCAGTGAAGCTACAGGACCCCAATGTTTCCTTCTCAACGCTGAAGATGAAGTGTGATCGAACAGCTACACGTGGGTCACCTGAGTTTCACTGGGAGATCCTTCATGAGCAAGCATAATGCTACACTTACCCTCAGGTACCAGAGCAAGGGGAAGGGTTTTTTTTTCTCTTTATTTTCCACAATTTATTCGCTAACATTGAAGAACACAAGTCTTAAAACAAAAAAATATGAATACATTGTTGTCCTCCTGTATGCGCTGTTTAATCTTCTTGTTAATCAGATGCATAAAACAGCAGTGTGATGCTGTTCCTCCATACCAGCATTCCAGAATTACATCTCTGGACCTTTAACACTCTATGAGACTTCATAGTTTCTCCCTATGCGTGTTTATGTTTGATGTTTCCTGACTGTGTAATGGCCAGATTAATGATTAATAAAAGAGCAGGCTCAGGGAGGGGGTCACAATACAAGCGGTCCTGACCTTTGCTCTGCCCACTCTGTCCACAACTGGAGAGCCATAGACAACCGCATGCTTCCTCTTTAACGCCTGGGAGGATCATGCTATTCAACCCCAGTTCCAGAGCATCAGAGGAGGCACTAGTCCAGAAATCCAGAATCCAGCCTTGAACATGGCTGATTGGGTTTGTTGGTAATCAGTGTAATTGACTGCCATAGCTCCTGGGAACCTGATATAGAAAAGTTTGCCTCCTGTCTTCTGATGAAGATTACGCTGCACTCATTTGGCACACATTCATACCAAACAAATGCCTAAAATGTTTATATAATGGATTACATGTTTGTTACACCCCTCAATGGCTAGAATGTTCTGTTTCCATTACTGGAGGTGGATGAACAGTTCTAAAAAATTTAAAATCTTAAATAAGTTTTGTGAGTCTTGGTCTAAGGATCAATAAACACTGTGCAGGCTGTGATTTTTTTTTAAAAACCTATTTATTTAATTATTCATTCGCTGCATTTGGTAACACTTCAAATAAGGGTACATTAATAACAGTTCATTAATTTTTGGTTAACTGTTAGCAAATGTGTCCAGTAATCATTGAATAATGGTTTTAACTTTACAGGTTACAGCAAAGAGGCAGCACGGTGGTGCAGTGGTCAGCACTGTTGCCTCACAGCAAGAAGGTTCCAGCACGGGATCTTTCTGTGTGGAGTCTCCATGTTCTCCCTGTGCCAGCGTAGGTTCTCTCTAGTTCTCCAGCTTCCTCCCACAGTCCAAAAACATGCATGAGGGGATGAGGTTAATTGGATACTCTAAATTGATTGTAAGTATGAATGTGAGCATGAATGGTTTTCTGTCTATATGTGATGGCCCTGCCATGGACTGGCGACCCGTCAAGGGTGAACCCCACCTTTCACCTAAGTGCTGCTGGGATAGGCTCCAGCCCCCTGACCCTTAACAGGATAAGTGGTAGAAAATGGATGGATGGATGGATGGAAAAATGGGGGGAGTTTGTTGCTAGTTTAGGGTGAAGTGTTACTGAGAGGATCCATTTTCCCAGCTTTACAGTAAAGACATAAAGAGCATTAATAGAGGGGTAATTATGCTAAAGTAATGCAAATTCAGCACTCTTATGGAGAGCCTTACCAAGCTATCAGTCATGTATTTTTACTGTAATGTGTTACAGATGCACTGAAAAGCTTGACGTGACCGTCTGCCATGTAGGGACCTCCTAGCCAGACCGTACCACCAGACATGTGAATCAGTGATTTATGCATACACTTAAACATTTATTGGTCACAACATAATCTTACTGGATTGTACAATTTATGTGGCCTTTTAGATTATTATTTCTTTTTATTTTTAAAAATTGGGTATATGGTTTCAAAGTAATGTCTAAATGCACTGAAGTTGTACCCTACTTATTGAATAGAGTGCTTTAGATGTAGATGTGAAACTTGCTAAAAGAGATGCGCTTTACGGAGCAATAAAAGGAGTTTCAGCCCATAATTAACCCGTTTCTGATTTAACTCCTTTCATGGCTCTCATTGTGACATTTTCCCCTGCAGCAGCTGTTTATAAATCACTACAGTCCACCGTTCACTTCAGTTACAGTTATCTACTCTCTGGTGAATGCGCAGGTAGAGCATTAGACAGTTAAAGAACCCGATGCTTCCCTCAGGATGAAAGAAAGCAAAGGAGTTGAAGAGTGATCACTGGATGTCTGGACATTCACTAGGTGGACAGAAACATGGCCCGGGAAGTTCCTCCAGGGAGCACAACATCACTTCCAGGGCAGAACATCCTGTGTGTTTAATGATGATCAGAACCTCTTTGGTGGTTCATCTTTTTGAAGGTCAGGCTTTGCTCCACTTAAGAGGGAAGGAGAAGACAAGAGATCCTCAGGGGATACAGATAACCAAGGGAAGACCTGAGGAGGATTTTTAATGACTCAAAGAGCTACATATATATGGTTAGAGGGAAGCAAGTTGTTCTTTCCAATTGTCTTTCTGGGAGGCATCAGAGCAGTAATTGGTCAAGGGGTCTGGGAGAACGCGACAGGGAGTCCATTAGCCTTTACCTCACATGGAACCTTCTTAGCAGAACACTTGAGTGAAACATGGGTTGAGGTTTTATGGTCCCTGAATTTGAATCTGGGCTTCACGTCCACATCGCAGTTAAAATTAGTTCATTTTGTGACACGAAGGGGAATCGTTCATTTCTTTTCTATTCATGTTGATATACAAGAACTTCTGACCAGTGAGTGGTGGTATAATGCAGTACATAGCAATCAGGAAGTGTGTAAAACCATGCTATGCGGTGGTTACTGTTGTTAAAACAGAAGAAGGTTCAAATCAGGGGACAGGCGGGAATGGCAGTTGGTACTGACAAACCCGACTTTGCTTCAGCACTTATACCAAAACCTTAATGATTTCAAACCTTACGCAAGGGCTTTTGGTGCCTAAACTTAACCAGAACTTAATTGTATTGATTAAAACCTTATTTTCCAATGAATGTCATTCCAAGAAGCTGATGTCCAAAAAATAAAGCTAACTGTCATAAAGTACAAAGCAACGCAACTGCTGCCCAGAGTGTAATGTCACTGAACCAGTGATCCTAATTGACTTCCTATTGGCACTTTTTCCATGTTGCTGACACATAACTTTCACCATAACATAAAGCAGTGTAAAGAAGTCGAGGTCATATATTGATATTTAAATACATATGATATGCATATAAACTTATTACATATTTCAGCTCGGGCACAGGATCTTTCTGTGTGGAGTCTCCATGTTCTCCCTGTACCTGCGTGGGTTCTCTCCGGTACTCCGGCTTCCTCCCACAGTCCAAAGACATCAAGTCAAGTCAGTTTTATTTGTATAGCGCCAAATCACAACAAAAGTTATCTCATGACACTTTACAAGTAGAGCAGGTCTAGTACCCCGCTCCTTCAATGAATTTACACCCAGCAATTCTCCATCAGCAAGCACATCCTGCAACAGCAGCAACGAAAACCTTCCTTTTAACAGGCAGGAACGTCAAGCAGACCCAGGCTCAATGGGGGCGGCCTTCTGCTTTGACCGGTTGGGGGGAAAGAGAGCAGGAGGGGACGAGGCTGATAGATACCCTATATTGACTGTAGGTATGAATGTGAGTGTGAATGGTTGTCTGTCTATATGTGTTGGCCCTGAGAAGGACTGGCGACCTGTCCAGGGTGAACCCTGCCTCTCGCCCAAAAGCCACCCCACGACCCTTAACAGGAATAAGCCGAAGAAAATGGATGGATGGATATTACATATTTCTGTTGGTTCTTGCTGACTTGCTAAAATTTTCAGTCAGTCTCTGGCTCTCAGCTGCAAGAGGAGCAGTAACACTTCACCATTAAATCACAGTTTAATTTAATTTAATGTTTTTAAACATGAAGTCTTTTTTTGGTTTTAACAAACCTAAATAAATACTGTAGTTCAATTGTTAGGAAATCTGCAGATATGCACGTTTATCTAGATTTAGATGCTGGGATGTGTGTGTGTGTGTGTGTGTGTGTGTGTGTGTGTGTGTGTGTGTGTGTGTGTGTGTGTTTGTGTGTGTGTGTGTGTTTGTTTTTGGGACTGAGTTGAAATGAGTTACGGTGCCTGTGTTTTCGGTAATAGAGGAACATGTTATCTGCGATATTAGATAACAGGGATGCTTGGAGGCCCTGAGGATTAAACTACTTGACTACACACTCATCCAACATGATACACCTTCAGCTTTAATTGGCTATTTAGTCTCTGTTGAGGCGAAGGGCAGCGCAGGGCTTACAGTGCACTGTGTCTGCTTTAAAAAAAGCAGTAAATACATCACACACAGGCTTGCTGAAATCAATATACTGTCACTAGTAGGGCCTCTGTGGGACTACAGGAGAGCTCACAGTAAAAAAATCACTCTAACTACATCCCTCTCCATCACAAGACAGATCGCGTGTGTCCTGGTGATTCCCGCTGCCTAAATCAACTTGTCGGGCATGTGACAGTAACACTGGAGGTAAACAGGTGGTATCAGTGACATATCAGTGCATGGATTGTCTTTCCTTTTATTCTTTAACCGTCTTTTTCTCTCACACCTCATTA
>NC_141327.1:6025000-6042500 GCF_037954235.1 Aulostomus chinensis | reverse complement strand
AGACACTTGAGACGCATCATAGTATCAAAGTAATAAGTAAATATAAAAAGCTCAATTTGAGCTCTAATTCCACTTTATTTTTTAGCTTCATCAGCAGAAGTCAAGCCAAAAAATATGAGCGTAAAAGGTGGAATTTGTAAAGGTTAGAGAAAAATCTAACCAACAACAGAAAAAGTCTATTCCAATCAAGACTGACCAGAAGTGGCAGCTTCAGTGGCATGCCAACGTTGTCAATATATGGTATTGCAGAGATACAAACTGCAAAACAGTCAGGTACAGCCAGTAGTTTCTTGTAATACCGCTGCTGCTACGAGATGCCAGTACTGATTGCTAATCTATGTTACCATCGAAACACAATGGTTGACCCTTGCGAAAAACTGCCTTTATCAGGTTGTGAATTGGAAAGACACTAAGAAAAGGATGATGCGAAACAAAGCAAGACAAGGGTAAATACCAGCATGGATTTTCAATGTTGGACACAAGAAAAACTGGACTCACTTCTTTTCTTATGGATTGGTAAGTGACAACAAACGTTTTCTGTGAGAGTTCTGTCTGTGAAACATATTTTCAGCGTAAATAATGGCATCCTAAAGTGTAACAGCATGACGCAACCATCACATCAGTAGCACCGTTGTATAGTTGCTAAAATGTTTCTACATGAGCTGTACTCTGACTTGGATCTGTAAAGATATAAGAGCACCACTTGTGAGGATACTTACACAACATCAGCAGTATAATTTGGACTTATTCAGAATTTTGATGTTGCTTTAATTAAGACAAGACATTGCACATGTTCTCTGTTGGCTCTGAGTGCATTACGCATGCATCACAACTGGATGCAATAGTGCCCCCATGTATCGGTGGAGCAGGATGTGGCCATTTACAAATTGCACCTTTATTGTTGATGAAGCCATTTTATGTAAGAGCTTCTTTATTTATTGATGTGATGATCACACCAATGGTCTCCTGCTAACAAATGCACTCTTCTTTCTATGTGTTTGAGTCAGATTATTTTTAACTTTATTTATTTATTCATTTACAGAGGTTACATTATTCAAGTGCACATTATGAGAGTTCAGAGAGTGTGCATTAATGAACACTTCAGTTTCTACTTCGATGTATATGTGCCATAGCTAATTAGTTCATTTTCATCTGTAGTCTCTGGGCAGTAACCTCTGCAAGCATCACAACACATAACAATATGACAACACAAAGCAGGACAACAGCACCACTTTAAACGCTGTCCTAAATTTATGTTCAAAGGTTAGAATCTGACTTTAAGCATAAACTTAAACTATACCAAATCTGACAGTTAAATAGTTGGTACAGTCTCAGTTCAATAGGAAGGCTGTTTCAGTAATGAGTGTCTCTGACTGAGAAGATTTGCCCAAATGTGCTACATCTGAACTGAGCAGCATCATCCCCTCTGATAGTAGCCCTTGTTGCCATGCCACCACGATTCATTACTGGGTGTTATAAACTACTTCAAAGGTGGCGACTGAGAGCCCATGTTAAACCTTAAAGATGAGGCCCCTGTCTGCAATAGTTTAAAACTGTCAAAATTTAATAAGCTGTATTTTTGTACAATGCTAATGGTCTCTTAACAGTAGCATTACCATTAAATATCTTTAAGATCTTTTAATGAAGAGACTCAGTTGGTGTCAGAGTTGTTATACTTGCTTGTAACCAGCTCATGAAATATTCTGATATACACCGGAAAAGATCATGGCGTGCATGAAGATATATGCTTTGGTTGTGGATGCCAAAAGTTGGCATGGTTGAATTTCACAGTCCTGACAATGACTTTAGCTAGCTTCAGTCAAAACCTAGTCCCCTATTGCACGTCTTTGGATGGTGGGAGGAAGCCGCAGTGCCCGGAGAGAACCTATGCAGGCATGGGGAGAACATGCAGACTCCACAAAGAAAGATCCTGTGCCCGAGCCAGGACTCAAACCTGGAACCTTCTTGCTGTGAGGCCACAGTGCTAACCACTGCACCACCGTGCAGCCCTCAGTAAGGACCACTTTAGTCAAAAAAGTCATTAATTTATTGCTTAGATTTGGCAGAATTTACTGGGACTACCTGCTCCTCTATGCACGTGTGGAAAGCCTGAGGCAGGAATAGCACACCCTCCTGCTCTTCATGAGCCATCATGAAAGGCTAATGGTGGGGAGGGCAGCTGCAAAGACCCCCTGTTACACAGAACAGAACAGCATGAATAACAGTCACAATACTGAATCATTTCAGACATATTTGAAAAGAGGAGCTGAGGTGGGTTGTGAAGCAGCAAGCAGAGGAAGCAACAAATGTAGAGCACTTTAAAAGAGCACTCTGAATGCAATTAGCCAATAGGATGTGTGTGTGTGTGTGTGTGTGTGTGTGCGTGCGTGCGGGGGGGGGGGGGGGGGGTCAACTGAGCCAGCAGCTGACTGGGCTTGGTTTTAGTTTGTGCAGCTATAAGTAGATAGTAGTACATAGTAAGCACAGCTTGACAATCCGTGGCCTGCTAACACTAACACACTAACACAATGCTTGACTGCATTTATATGTGGTCTTTTTTTTCATTTTCTCCCTGTTGTTCGTTGCCAAGTCCTCCTACCTAACTGCCCAGGTCTATTCTTTAAAGCCTAATTGAATGTAGAGTAACTGGTAACTGTGATAGAATTTTCAGTGTGCCTCTGTACCCGCCCACACAGGTCAAGAGGCCAAATTATTCCGACTGTAAAACAGCTCCTCCTGTATTCCATAACACGCATGGGAGACACGCACATATTCTTATTCCCTACAGTGGGCATTACTTCAAAGCCCGCTGACCTGGCTGGTCAAAACAGTGTGCCCGTTGCAGGGTGTACAGATAGGTTTAACACAATTATAATGTTCAGGCTGCAATTTTGGAAAACATTCCTGAGATGGCAATGGTAGAGATTACATTGTGACAGAGGTATGTGCCATTCTTGCAGTAACCAATCATTACCTGCAATTTATGTAGAAGTGAAAGCTTTATGGATAATAGTGCTGTGTAGAGAAGACGGGGAGCTGCATTAAAACCACAGTAATGAAGGACATCTTTGGACTTGGTGGTGACTTGTTGGTATTTTTATTGACCATTACTGGGTCTCCTCAATGTGCATTAAGAATGAAATAAATTGTTCTGCATAAGACATCCAATGACTCCTGAGTTCCCATTTCACAAGCTCACATCCAGGAAGCTTCCACTACAGTAGCTTAGCTTACTGTACACTGTTGATTTAAAAAAAACAACCCACAGTCACTCTTCTGCTTGTTCAGTATTGAAGGATTCAAGGTTTCTTTATTGTGACGTGCAGCACTGCAGTGAAACTGAACAGCTTCCATCCACCACCAAACACAAACACATCTATCCATCCGCTTATCCTGTTAAGGGTTGCCCGGGGGGGGGGGGGGGGGGGGGGGGCTATCCCAGCTGCTTTGGGGCATAAGGTGGGGTTCACCCTGGACAGGTCGCCAATCCAACACATATAGACAGACAACCATTCACACTCACAGCCACGCCTACGGTCAATTTAGAGTATCAATCAGCCTCGTCCCCTCTTGATGTCTTCGGACTGTGGGGGGAAGCTGGAGTACCAGAGAGAACCCACACAGGCACAGGGAGAACATGGAGACTCCACACAGAAAGATCCCGTGCTGGAGCCGGGGCTCGAACCAAGAACCTTCTTGCTGTGAGGCGACAGTGCTGACCACTGCACCACCGCTCCACCCCACATGAAAACATATAAATGAATACAATTTTGAAAGTTCTGATACATAACAGTAAAATGTGTACTGTGGGCAAAAGCATGCGTGCAAATATGCAAGAAGGAGTGATCCTTTGCCCACAGGACTGTGATAATTGATTCAGTATTGGCCTGAATCATCACAAAAGGTGAAACATTCATAGCTGTTTCTATTTACATTATAATTGGAACAACTTTTCATTTTCCATAAAATAACATCCACACATGATAAGTAAATGATTCACAAATTACAATTATATCCATAAAATCTCTCTCAGGAGGCAAAGAGTGTCTCCTCTTAGTATTCTTTTATCTTTAACATCTTCATCTTCATTCTTCTCAGAATCGGACGATATAATAAATTATTTTGTGAATGAATACAAAAAATAAATGGCTATAGTACTGGTACAGTCTAGCAGAGTGATGTGTAATATATCCTTATTTTGATATGGTGAAGTTATGTTTTCGACACACGGACTCAATTATCGATTGCTATCAATGACATTTAGCTTTTTTGTCTGTATTCCTCACGAGGGCTATTACAAGGTGCACTCACTAGGTAAAGTTGTGGTTGTCCCAAACATGGTTTAACTACTATCTAGTGTGACCTTCAATGATTCACTTGTAAGTGTCTTCTCCTTACGATAAACAAGCTTTTCTGTGCTTGTGTCTGACCGAGAAAATTGTCCAATCACTTCCAGTCTGAACGGCCTTTTAAAGAGAAGCTCTTTTAATTTTTCCGACTGCTCTTTTCAAAGCCCCAATAATCCAATGTTCCTTCTAAAGCTGGTTTGTATGCCACTCTGTCAGCTGGTTTACTTTCCATAATGCTTATTTCACATTTCTAAAGGCTAAAAATGTTAAAGGATCTAAAAACCAGTCACCATTGTGTGAACACTACAACTTGATCGACTAGTTATACATGATGAATAACAGAGTTATTGCATTCATCCCCTCCTCTGCTGAATCCCTGATATTCATCCCCCCTACCGATTCTGCCTTCCACAGGAGAGTTCACCTCAGACGACCTTTTAAAGGAGATGAGGGCTCCTGATGGGGCTTACACCACACCGTCACCTTCCCCAGTGTTCTGCCAGCTTCCTCTCTGACACTTCGTTACCATGTGTACATACATATTTCATGGAGGATTCAGCGAGGGATACGTGGCAGTGGGTTAGGGCTATAGGCACATTAATAAATCAAAGCAGATCTGAAGGGACGTAACGGGAGGGGTGGGTACTGAGACGGTAGCAGGCATGTGGGCTGCAGTCACAGTTGTAATTCTGTTGTTTGTTTACTGAGGACCTGATTGTTCAAAATGACCAAATCAGAGGAGAACAAACAACATTAAACATAAAACATAAAATAAGCATGGTGACTACAGGGTGATTGAAAGGGAACTTCACCTGAGAGAAACACATCACAGAGCAAGGGAGGAAACACCTGAGAGCCGCCCTGAACCACAGGCGAGAGCATCTGTGGAGAGTTGGGTTAACACTCAGCAGGGCTTCAGATCAAACGCACACTTCAAAAGGCTTCTGCATTTCAGAAAGCGACAAAATTATCAGGATTGTCCAGACTTGTTTGGGTTGCAGACAGGAACACATGGCCTCTCAAATCTGAAAGAATGTTTTATGTCTCATTCCAAAAGTTTATGTGAGGATCATTAAGAGGAGTAAACAGTCACAACCTTTAATGTTATGAATAAAAAAAATGTAGTGATATGACTTTGGATGCAGACAGGAGCACATGGCCACAAATCTCAGAGAATGGTTAATGTCTCTGTCGCACAGTCACTGCCACAGTAGGGTTTCCCAGCAGAAGACATGAAGAGCCGGGTGTTAATTTAGCTCTCTTTATTAGCTCCGAACAGCACTGGAGCTTCTGTGAATAGTTGCCCAGTGCTCCCACACAATAGCCACAAAACGCAACTCACAAAACACTATCAAAATGGTAAGTTAGGCAGATCGAAGCGAAGTAAAATCTGGTCAAATGGACGTAAGTTTATCTTGAAAGATAATTTAATTTAATTTAAATAGATTTTCAAGATAAACTTACGTCCAGTTGACCAGATTTTACTTCGCTTCGATCTACGATGACCTGGATGAATGAGAACCTACACAGGTAAGTTAGGCACTTTTTCTGTCAGGATACAGGTCTCAGGCCTGCATCCACTCTTTCTGTTCAGCCACTACTGTAAATGCAAAGGAGAGGTTGATTAGTTTCTTGCCCCAGCTGAGCTAATCAACTCATCTGGCTCTTCTCCTTCTGAGCCAGCTCTATCCAGCCTCAGTCTTCTACAGTTGACTGCCCAAACCACGCCCACCCCCATGGTCTCATTTCAAAAGTTTAATAGGTAGATCACGAAGAGGAGGAAACAGTCACAACCTCTCATGTTATGAGTAAAAAATGTACTGATAGTAAGTCCAAGTAGCTGCTATAATGAATAAAAATAACCTTTCAATCTGCTCAGTTTAAGAAAACTTGTAAATCTAAATCAAATATTCCCATGCGTGCCTTTTATCCATTTCAAAAAATGCTGGCTGCACTAACTGTTTTATTTGCACTTTAATTTTTTTGAATTGATATTCATCAAGGGGGCAGCATCTCAGAGGTAGACTGGCCGTGTAGCAACAAAGGGTCACTGGTTCCATCCTCACTTCCCCCAGTGACCATATCCAAGTATCCTTGAGCAAGATACTGAACCCTTTAATTGCTCCTGATGGCCCTGCGACCGACTGGCAACGTGTCCAGCATATATCCTGCCTCTTGCACAATGTCAGCTGGTAAACCCCACCACCCCACCCCCCTGTGACCCTTAATGGTTAAGCGGTACCGAAAATGGATGGATGGATGAATGATTTTCATCGTAATCACATTTTTTAATATATTTTTTTATCTTAACTTCTTAAGTAAGTGTAATTACCTCTGTGTTTGAAAGGTTCTATGATGAATAAACTCGTCTTGTTACCTACGCCATGAATGTTATGCTTTCACCTGATGTCAGTGGCATAATACAAAAACTATAACATCAAACTAAACTTGGTGGGGGGTAGAACATAGGCTAAGAGGCCATTTTTTTTCTTCTTTTTTCCACTCAAAACAACTCACATATTTGGTTCCATGACCCTCCACGCATCAGGAGTAATCTCCTTCTGTCCCATACAACACAATGTCAAGGGAATCTGTGAAAGGGGACTTTTTTATTTCCTAATTCCAATTTCAAAATAAACATGGAGGAACTGTCGTTGGTCATCTTTCCTCAACTGGATTTTATTCTTGTATACTTTCTGTAATCAAGAATGCAATTTTTTTCTGAATGTACAGCGTCTGGAATGTTCCTTTCATTCAAGTACTGACTTGGCTTTTCTTCATCACAGATATTTTCATCCATGTTAGTTTGTTTGAAGCCTTATAGCTGACATAGCTGATATAAATACATACAGGTCGAAAGGCCAGAAAGTTATGGATAGTTTTGTGTCGCTTCTGAGTAGACTACAGGACTTTGGAGTCTTGGTGGAGATATATTCTCTACCAAGGACGACCTCTGTTGAAACTGGACAAGGCTCAGGGGTAGAGTGGCCGTCTAGCAACCAAAGGGTCGCTGGTTTGATCCCCGACCCCGGTGACCATGTCAAAGTGTCCTTGAGCAAGATACTGAACCCATAATTGCTCCTGATGAGTAGGTTGGCGCCTTGCATGGCAGCCTCCACCATCAGTGTGTGAGTGAATGGGTGAGTGAGATGACACTGTAAAAGCGCTTTGAGTACCGCTAAGGTAGAAAGGCGCTATATAAAATTGAGTCCATTTACCATTTTACAAGTTAATGCAAATTGATTCCTTAATTAGAAATTTAATCTGTTCAAAAACCAAAAACAAGTGATAAGCAGTGAAACTAGGGCTTTTCTTTTGGTTTGGCTTGCCGTGTTGTGGTTGGTAATCCTACAACAAAGCCACAGAGCTCTAGCGTGCTGGGGGACATTTTAGTTACATTTGACCCACTCTGGATTCCTGTTTCAGTTCAATCTCATCATGGTTGTTTACAGAAAGAGCAGGTAGATGTTTTCTGCTCCAAAAACTCATAATAAACTGAATGGTTTACAAAGTGGAGCATTAGCAAAATTAGCAGCCAAATGTTCTCTCAGGAGATGATAGAGACCATAAACAGAGCTAAATGAATGGTGCTTTCTGTTGCTGGATTTGTAGATGTGCAACTATCTAGATATCAAGGTACGTTTATGTGTTCTCTCTGGGAACTCCGGCTTCCTCCCTTTCGCCAAAAACATGCTCGTTAGGTTAATATGAGCCTGTTAATTGCTTGTAGTGTGACTGTTGAGTGTGAGGGGTTGTCTGTTGATATATATGGTCCTGCCGTGGACTGGCGACTTGTCCAGGGTGTACTGCTGGGTTAGGCTCCAGGATGGCATTTACAGCTTGTTTACAGGGCCTTATGAGGCCCAAAAGATCTGTCAGCGCTGTAATATGGAAATTGTAAACTTCACTGCATGCGGGTGAATTCAAGTCAGATCAGATTTCATTTTACTGCAGTTTTCAATCAACTTTAGTCAATTAATTATTAACATCCTTCCTTAAACTCCTCCTGCATAGTATAGGAGGGGTCTCACTGAGTTGCCCCCCTTGGCTTGTCACATGGTCTCACGTATGCTGAGGCTATCTTAAGAGGAGGTACGCTCTGGGCCAGTCCACCAGCTGCTGCTTCTGCTGCTGCTGTGGGCCTATGACACCTGTTGGGATGTGTGGTATAATATTCAGGCTATATTGAGCTGTACAGGCCCAGGCATGTCTATTGGTTGAGTGGAAAGTTTTTCTGTCCGACAGCGAGTCCTGACCAGTGGAGCAGCTTCCCATCATGACCTACATCCACCTTGATCCCAGCCTGCAAGGGAAGCCTCATTATCCTCACTGCGTCCTTCCTGCTTTTGCTGATCAGTAAATGCCACAAGTTCCACTCCCTGCTGTTTTGTGGAGCTCCCACCATGGGAACAGAACCAAGAAGGAAGAGTCTCTTATTCTTTCTCTCTCCAGTTTAAGAATTCTTCTTTCAAGCATCTGCTGGGAGTCAAATCCCCCTTACTACTTTACATCAGTCTAGGAGAATAAAACAGTTGTGAATACCACATCAGCATGCTGATGTTTGAGGGAAGACACACTCCTTCCTGTTTTATTTGTGCCCCCCAAACTCTCATTACAGGGCGCTGCTTTGCTCCCCATGTTAACAAGAGCTCTATTTGTGAGCTGAAGCATTATTCCTGTTTTGCCTCTGCCACAGGGGACAGCTTATGAATTAATGAGATGTCAGCCCAGATGTCACGTCTTTATCCACTCAATCACTCCAGAAGAAAAAAACAACCTCCACGGAGGGATTGATAGAACGTAGCGCCATGAATCTTGTCTGTTACAGGGGGCTTGACTCAGGGGGCCTCATCTTTAACAATGCTCTCCCCTTCTGTTTTGACATTTTGACATCTGGAGGAAAAAAAATTGAGGAAATCAGGGGCGCTCACTTATTTTTATGTATCAAGGTCCAATTAATCTCAGTCACTCTGGGTTTGGCTTGGTTTAGCTTGTGTGTAGCAGTATAGCTGTTTTGGACTTTTGGACTTGTAATGCCTATATGTATGTATGTATGTATGTATTCAGTAAAATGGCTTCGCTGTCAGATGTGTTGCCTGTTTTTTCTCTGTTTATTGCACAATTAATCTTCATGTGTCCAGTATGAATCTTGTTATGCACCTGCATTTCAGTCTGTTCAGACGCTTACACACAACACCTTATATTTTTCATGCAGAGAAATTTCCAGGGTAAAACCCGCAAAGTTGTGCTGCAATTTTTTTTTTAAAACAGAACAGGTAGAAAATCCCTCCCCACTTTGCTTTGTAGCCTGAGAGCCTTGGACAATGACAGCCGCCCTCTTCCGGCGTTGCGAGCCCGTGTCATTGGCTTGTAATTCGATTAAGCGGAATATCTAAATCTTGCCCAGATACAGCAGTTCTTTTTTCTGATTGCTGTTCGGTAGTCATATTTTATTTGATTAGCTGGTGCATGGTAGGGAAGGCCTTCTGAACTCTCCGGGGGGTTCTTTTTATCCCCTTAACCCAAACCCTATGATAGAGTAAATCATCTCATCACTGATTCACATTGCTGGGGAATATCAGTGTCCAGGCACCTGGTATGTTAGTTAACAGTATAATGACTGCTGGCTAATTCGGCAGCTATTCTGACGCCTGTTTTGTTAGGAAATTTGCACCTATTAATAATAGGCACATCCTTTCTATTGTGAAACCGTTGGCCGAGGCTATTTCCTTATATTGTATCCAAAAACACTTATCTCACACACAAACACATACAAACACACACACACACACACACACACACACACACACACACACACACACACACACACACACACCTTCATTCAGAATAAGATAATTATGTTCATAAGAATTTATGTCATTTATCAGATAAGACCACCATGCCCACACAAACCTGCACCGCCTCAACCAGAATCTCACTCTGAACTCTGATCAAACCTTGAGAGCCCTGTATTTCTAAAGTTAGTGTTTGAAACGGTGTGTTTAAGTGTTCCCCAAAGACATTTCAGTCCTAGGGGCTTGTGGACTTGATTAGCACGTCTGTAGTTGATGAAAGAAAGTTGTAGTTTATAAGAAGATTTATGAATTGGTTTAGTATTGTTTGCACACACACACACACACACACACACACACACACACACACACACACACACACACACACACGCTCACACTCATTGGGTCTTCAGGGTAGTTCTACTTTTAATTCAATGAGACTCTCTTCACTGAGTCATGCTGTCAAAATGTCTACTCACAGGTCTTGTGCATAACACCAAAGAACAATGAAGGAGAGATTCATCAGGTGCAGACATGCTGAGTCATCACAGGAGCAAGGAGCAACAGTGAGGCTGCATGTAGCTTATAGAACTAGCATGTACAACCAGCTTGCTGTTAGTTATCTGGACTGCTGTCCATAAATATAGAGTCTCATATTTCTTTGAGAGCAGGCTGTTACATGAAACATCACCACTGTGAGTCTTGGTCCTGTTTTCCATTCAAAGTTACAACAGTGACTGGGAGTTTGGGAGTAAATTGGGTGCTATGATATTTATTGACACCCCAAAAAAAATGAGTTGAGGAGCTTGTGGGTTGTGGTATGTTTTAATACTAGGGATGAGGTGGATACTCTGATGAGATGAGTATCTGGTACAGATACTGCAGTTGTGACATGGCTGGGAAAAAACAATTATCAGTGTGTCATTATCTGTGCCTGGGAGGAAAACAAATTTTTAGAGGAGGAAAAGTCCATGTCCTTTAACATTCTTTGATAGGCGGCACAGAGTTGTTGCTCCCTTCCAACGCACGCATGCACGCACGCAAGCACGCACACACACACACACACACACACACACACACACACACACACACACACACACACACACACACAGATCATTGAAGTGGAGCTTGCTGCATCTGTATTAGTCAAAATACATAACATAGACATGTTCCATCATTGCTGAACGTAAATGCATCTTTGCTGTGTCCAGGCTTCACTTCGCTCATTAGTTTGCTCACTGTTTTGATTAAATAGGATTTTTGCCCTGCAGAACCTCACACTACCAAGATATGCCCCACCCACTACGGATTTCATAGGATGGATCAGTCGGGTGGGTGCACAGTTACAGATACAGATAATGGTGAACTCTTTCATCCCTCCTTAAAACCCTGGACACAAACAATGATATGTAGGAGAAAAGGTGGAAGGGCTACACAAAGAATGTCTGTTTTGTCTTGTCTTTGTCCCAGTCCTGTGTGTGTGTGTCAATATATCTAAATCTATATCTATAGCTATATCTATCTATATATATATCTATATATCTATATCTATATCTATAGATATAGATATATAGATATATATCGCTCTCTCTATATATATATAGAGAGAGAGAGAGAATATTTCAAATTCAGCTCAAATGAAAAGATGAACATATGATTTTAAAATTTTAAAGGGGAAAATTTGGGGTGAAAGGTCAAGGTTACTGTGACAGGCACCCATCATGGAGGAATACAACTGCACTGCAGAATACAGCTACCTTTTAACATGAGGTAAAAGGAGGAAATACAATGAATATATAGCAAGCTTCTTGTCTCAGTTGGGAGGGCAGTCCAGTTATGTTTTATTGAAATCAGACGAGCTGCATGCTGGACTTCAGCTATGAGCGAAGACAGCCATGAGAAAAATATCCCACTTGTATAAAAAGAGTTTTTAGTGATTTTTCAGGAAGTCTCTTGAATATATGAAATCCCAAGAAAGCTTTTTTTAACTTGCAAACTGAGAGTCATGAATCATTTTCTGCTCTTTCATCCTTGAAAGGAATGAT
The DNA here is from genome assembly GCF_037954235.1 of Aulostomus chinensis. Lineage (NCBI taxonomy): Eukaryota > Metazoa > Chordata > Actinopteri > Syngnathiformes > Aulostomidae > Aulostomus > Aulostomus chinensis. The sequence continues at coordinate 6,030,314 of NC_141327.1, read as the reverse complement.
TACAAAGAATTGCTTGAGTAACGGGTTGATTTGGTTTATTTACAAGAGGCCTGCACGTGGTTCTAATGTGACCTCGGGTGAGTGGGGGGCAGATTCAAAAGAGGACATTTCAAACAATGAGAAATATCAGCACAATATCAATATAATAATAACAATAATATCAACACAAACAGCCAATATTAACGAAAGCTACTGCGGACCCATGTAACACCTGTGAAACTGAATAAATACACACTTATACCTCAGTGGTAATGTAAAATATGAGTGGAATATAATACATAATGAAAAATCATTATTGACATTTTTTTTAGACATTATGTGGAAATGTCTCTATTTGATATATAATCATATATATGATTAAATCTATCTCTTCCTGTCTCTCTCCCATAGTCTTTTGAAAATAGGAACTTGGTGCAGATCTTTCAATTGGAATTAAAAATCCAAATAAAGTTTAACATGTCTTTATCTTACAGGAGGCCATCTGTTAATTTTAACTTTTACTGTTGGGTCCTTCAGTTACTAGCGCTTGTTTAAGTGTGACCTTGTACAATTTCTGAGATCATGAGAAAAGTCGTAGAAAACGTCTGTTCTTACTAATTCCTTTTTCAGGTGTGTAAAATTGTCTTGACATCTGTGTTGTGCAGCTCGCATACAGTATTCATGCTGGATTTGCATAAAAAACATATTTTGTCATGACAAACACACAATAAGTTGATAAATGAAATGTCAACCTAGGGTGTGGCACGCCTCAGAGGTAGAGTGGCTGTCTAACAACCGAAGGGTCGCTGGTTCAATCCTCACTTCCTCCCGCGACCATGTCAAAGTATCATTGAGTATATAAATATATAGCATTAGTGGTATTTTTTTGATTTTTAGACAGAAATTTGAATCAAATTCCTTGAGTCCATATGAAATGGTTTGAAGAATGTTGTGTTGCTCTCTGAAATAATCTTGATTGTATTCTAGATCTGTGACCCGGGAGACCTATTTTCAATTTAATGGTGGATACCTCCTCTCTTAATACGCTGCTTGTTTTCAAAGACCGCCCCATGAGAAAGAGTTTGGATGGATCAGCATCCTTCGAGGAGCTATGGGTGTGGTTTCAGCCTTCCTTGTGAGGGTGCTGTTTTCCAGATCACAAGATCACATGACATCTTACCAGCCTTCAAATCATGAGTTTCCTCACCAAAGTCAGTTTGACCAATCCTTTGAGTACACAGGGGCGTAGTTTTGGTGTGACAACAAGAGGTCAGTGCAGATGCTCCTGTAGCATCAGTCGCACCAGAATGGAGAGTGTTTCTTCTTTGACCAAAGAGCAACGAACGCCAGGTGTCGTGTTCTGGATCATTGATCTGGAGGACCTATTTGTGGTGATTGGGAAGACAGTTTATGAATGAAAACTATGTTCTTATTCTATATCCATGTAGCCACCTTTGCACACTCTGTCTGAAGACATTTTGAAGACGTTAACTGTGCATCTTGTCTATTATAGGGAAAGACCAGATTTCCCGCTAAATCTTGAACGTGGTTCTTCAACAATTACAGCAACTTTGGACAGCGCCCAGTCATGTTCAGCCATCCTGTTATTTTCTATAAATGTAATTGGCGGATGAACCTGGCTGTCTCTGGTTCCATCTGCCAACATGGCGATGGGACAGAATAAATTGTTTTCTCATCTGAATGTGTTTAGAGTAAAACTAGGGAAGCATGACGCAGGAGCAAAGATTGACTCTTTGTATAAAACGCCACATCCTATTTTAACAAGCTCTTGACCCCGGTTGTTGTCTGCTTTGCATCATGGGAGATTACTGTGAAGCAATGTATATCCTTTCCCAGCTAATGAAATCCACTCCAGGGACAAGACAAAGACAAAAATGTGAACAACAAGAACCTACAAGCTTGTCATGTTCCAATGTTTGTATGTCCTTACAAAAAGTCTAGATTTCAGATTCAACGAAAACATACACTTTCTGAAGAGATTGCAGATACAAAAAAGGAAAGTTTCAAAATTAAAGTATAGATTTATGTTTTTATGATGTTGTGGAAATGATGCAGTATGAGTTTAAGCACCCAAGTAGAAAAACTGTGTTAGATGACTTTGAAGTACTAGAACTATACGAATTGTCCATGGAAATCAAATCTTCAAGTTTAAGACCTGCAGGTGTTTGAATGAGCAGGAATTGAACGGTGAAAACCGCAAGATGAGGAAGTGGAGATGAAAAAGGCGTTGAAGCATGTGAAATGTATCTTAAGATGATTCAAATATCTTCTTCAGTGCCAAACAACACACAGTGTTGTTCCTTGTCTTGTCTTGTCTATGAAACATGATGAAGCAAAGACTAAACAATTTGATGAGACAGTCTGCTTACAATGAGCTTGTTTGCACATGTAACATTCTGTCAACAGTGTTTCATTGGTTTTGTGTTTCCTGTTTTATTATGTAAATTTGTTTTAACTAGTGTGTTAGTGTTAATTTCACTTCCTTACTTTAGTTTCCCACTATTTATACCCAAATGCCTGTGTCCAGTTTGTATTTAGCTCCGCCCCTTCACATAGAGTACACTCTACCATTCTCCTCTTGTTTGTGTTTGCTTCTGGTTTTTCCGACTTTTGCTTTCTGCTCTTGCCTGTTTTTGTTCGCCTCTGCAGACCTCATCATGTAAAACCTCTATTGCCTGCAAGTTCAACTTGTGCCTCACTGAGGACTTGAGTCTCAACTGCTTCAAGTGTCTCAGCGCTGAGTCCAAGTGAAGTGTTGAAACATCTCAGTTTGTTTTAAATCGGTACAAGTGTCATTTTCATGTTTGATGACTAACAGACTCCGTATCATCTGAATGCAGCATCTGCCTGTGCTTGAAATCTTGGTCCTCTGCAACAGTGCTGCAGTTGAACAGGGCCGTTCCATGGCTGATATGACAAAGCACTTTACTCCTCTTTTTAACACCGGCACTGCATCCTCACCGAGGCAACAGCAAAGTTTTGGGTTACCTTAAAGAGGAGTCGCAGGCACCCTCTGTCACCTTCACTGCTTTTGAACATTTATTTATGTCCCTTTGTTCCTTCTCTTCAGAATCTGTCATGACAAATATGTTTATGTATATTTTGAGCAAACACCAGGAATGCACTATGGACATTTAGTATCACAATTTTATTACAAAAATTAAATTCTTCATCTCTCAGGTTTGCCATGCTCGGAGCATATAACAATGCAGTAAAAAACCCACACCCAGAGAAGATAGTAAAGCAGATTTCAACAATGCTTTCACAGCACTCTGTCATTCATGCTGTTACTATACAGATACTGTAACATTCCTAATACAGAGTAGTACAAACACCGGCCAAAACACATCATGTCAGATAACAAACTGTAATCAAAGTACATTTACCAGAAGAACGAGAAAGTAAACCCGGCTAAAAACAAACAAACAAACAAACAAACAAACAAACAAACAAACCAATTAACATTAAATTAGCAACTGAAAACATACTGGATGTGCTGAATATTTGTACCAGCCCAAGGCACCCAGGCTTTGTAGCAATGTTGGCAAGTTAACAACATTCTTACAGAAACACTTGAAGCGAACAACGATTACAAATTGACTTGTACCACAGTCTGACTTTGCAGTGTCCTTCAACATACCCTCCTCTTCTTCCGTCCTATTTGTCAGTCACAGTGCAAGTTCCGGAGGGGCTGGGCAGCATGAGGGAGGGAGGGAGGGCAGGAGGGGGTTGTGGGGAGCTGTACCGAGTCAGACATCACTTCACAGCGCCAAACACTGACAAGAATTGGATGGACAGCGTAATCTCCCACTCTCCTACAGGGGACGGGGTGGGAGTGGTTATGTAATTCCTCACTTGGATGGTCCAAACATGAGGCATAGATTGCCAGCTGCCAGTCCAAGATGAAATAAGCGGAAAAGGAAAGTCTAAGGTGTGCTTTCAACTGAACGTCTGAGGAAGAAAAACCTGGCTCCAGTCCTCTCTACCTGAGGCTTCCTGGATGAATTCCTTTTTTTCCCCCCCAAGATGAAAAGTGTTTTGCACAGAAATACTTAGGAATGATAGAAATCCCAGATTTAAGCTTACCACTAACTCAAGATCAAATAGTCTCTAACAAACGTCAAATGAAGACAAGAACGACAAAAGCTCAGAAATACAGAGAGGCCTCTCTTGATTTTTGGGGATAACGCAGTTCAGTTGGGTGAACGGCAAGGCTCGAAGGGCCATTTGGTTGCTCCGCCAAATATTTCAATGTTGCTCTCCGTCCAGGAGAAGACGTTGCCAGCTGGTGCTTTGCTGTTGCAGGTTGCCAAGTTGTAGATCTCAGCGATAGAAAGTTTCCTGTTCCAGATGTTCAAGTTTGCTAACTCGCCTACGAAGCCTTGTGTTGCATCAAAGCCTCCCCCCAGTGTGTCCTGTGGAGTGAGAGATAAAAGTTGAAACTCCAGTGCAGAAAAAAATAGGTGGCCACAAGCATATGATGATGGGAGAGGGGTTTTATTGTGAAGCAGATGTGTAAAATGAGAGATGTGAGATAGAAGAACCTCTTCTAGATTTAACTTCTGTCTCAAGCAAAGATGTTGCAAAGGATTAAATTGTTATCGTTTAGCAATTAGTTTTACTCAAGATGAATATATACAGTATATATGAAATCATCCACCTGCTCTTGTCCAAGGACCAGCACTCCCTCTGGTTTAATGGGATGGTACGGTGCTAGATTTTCCCCGCTTCCTCTCATCACTCCGTCCTGAAAGGCCTCCCACATCCCGTCTCGGGTGGTCCATGTGATGCAGAGATGATGCCACTTCCCATCGTTGATGAGGAACGGCAGCTTTGCCACCTGCGGTAGACACATTTCTCTCTTCACTCTGCGCTCTGCTGTGAACAGCTAACACAATCTTCTTTTCTCCTCCTCTCTGTCGCTCCTCCTGCTGAATTACCTCCTAGACCTTTGCTGACCTTCGCACCATTTTCATCTCCTTCCCAGTTTTGATACAGAAATTGCAGTCCTATTCTTACTCCTCCAATCACATTAACTCTTCCTTGCTGTTATATCCACAGAAAATGTCTCTAATTTGCCTTAAAATAACACAGCAATGCATACATGTGTTACCTTGTCATTGATGAGAATCTCCATGGGGTTGTTCCCCCACTCAATCAGCACCAGCTCGTTGGACTGACCCGAGACAGCATAGGAAAAGGGTGTCCCTACACCAGGTGAGGCATTGGACTTGATCCACAGACACACACTGAAGGAGTACATCTCAGGAAGGGTCCTCTTGGCTTTGGCGTACATGTAGTTGGTTCTCAGGGG